>NW_027510572.1:0-32761 GCF_048772815.1 Callospermophilus lateralis | reverse complement strand
CAGTAGTTCTACGTTCTATCTGTACGGTTTGTTTCCTCTTGATGTAGCCTTAAGCAGAAACTGGAGAATAACTCATTCAATGAATGGCGTTGTTAGGCTGCCAAAAAACTACAGTCTCCTGAAATGACAACATATATTTCTTCTTCCGAACTTCATGATACTTTCAAGTAATGAGCAGTACACCAATCAAACTTGGATGCCAAAGTTTCGTTCTCCTAGGTTGAAGCATTCGTTTGCAGTAACAGTTTGAATTTTTAGGTTTCACTCTGTTTTCTCTTATATTGACAGATGTAGTTCGAACTCTAAGTCAAACACGGTTTATGCTAGCTTGTTGAAACTTGACACAATACAGTAGTTCTACGTTCTATCTCTAAGGTTTGTTTCGTCTTGATGTAGCCTTAAGCAGAGACTGGAGAATAACTCATTCAATGAAAGGCGTTGTTAGGCTGCCAAAAAACTACACTCTCCTGAAATCACAGCATATATTTTTTCTTCCGACCTTCGTGATACTTTCAAGTAATGAGCAGTACACCAATCAAACTTGGATGCCAAAGTTTCGTTCTCCTAGGTTGAAGCATTCGTTTGCAGTAACAGTTTGAATTTTTAGGTTTTACTCTGTTTTCTCCTATATTGACAAATGCAGTCCGAACTCTAAATCAAACACAGTTTGTGCTAGCTTCTTGAAACTTGACACAATAGAGTAGTTCTACGTTCTATCTCTAAGTTTTGTTTCCTCTTGATGTAGCCTAATGCAGGGACTGCGAATAACACTTATATGGAAAGGGGTTGCCAAACTTCCAAACACTAGAGTCTCCTGAAATCTCAACATATATTTTTTCATCCAATCTTCATGATACATTCACGTAATGATCAGTACACCAATCCCACTTGGATGCCCAAGTTTAGTTCTCCTTGATTGAAGCATTCGTTTCCAGGAACAGTTTGAATTTTTAGGTTTCACTCTGTTTTCTCCTATATTGACAGATGCAGTTCAAACTCTAAATCAACACGGTTTGTGCTAGCTTCTTGAAACTTGACACAATACAGTAGTTCTACGTTCTATCTCTAAGGTTTGTTTCCTCTTGATGTAGCCTTAAGCAGAGACTGGCGAATAACTCATTCAATGAAATGCGTTGCTGGGTTGCCAAAAAACTACAGTCTCCTGTAATCTCAACATATATTTTTTCTTCCGACCTTCATGATACTTTCAAGTAATGAGCTGTACACCAATCAAACTTGGATGCCCTAGTTTCGTTCTCCTAGGTTGAAGCATTCGTTTGCAAGAACAATTTGAATTTTTACGTTTCAATCTGTTTTCTCCTATATTGACACATGCAGTTAGAACTCTAAATCAACACGGTTTGTGCTAGCTTCTTGAAACTTGACACAATACAGTAGTTCTACGTTCTATCTCTAAGGTTTGATTCCTCTTGATGTAGCCTTAAGCAGAGACTGGAGAATAACTCATTCAATGAAAGGCGTTGTTAGGCTGCCACAAAACTACAGTCTCCTGAAATCACAACACATATTTTTTGTTCCGACCTTCATGATACTTTCAAGTAATGAGCAGTACACCAATCAAACTTGGATGCCCAAGTTTCGTTCTCCTAGGTTGAAGCATTCGTTTGCAGTAACAGTTTGAATTTTTAGGTTTTACTCTGTTTTCTCCTATATTGACAGATGCAGTCCGAACTCTAAATCAAACACAGTTTGTGCTAGCTTCTTGAAACTTGACACAATACAGTAGTTCTACGTTCTATCTCTAAGTTTTGTTTCCTCTTGATGTAGCCTAATGCAGGGACTGCGAATAACACTTATATGGAAAGGGGTTGCCAAACTTCCAAACACTAGCGTCTCCTGAAATCTCAACATATATTTTTTCATCCAATCTTCATGATACATTCACGTAATGATCAGTACACCAATCCCACTTGGATGCCCAAGTTTAGTTCTCCTTGATTGAAGCATTCGTTTCCAGGAACAGTTTGAATTTTTAGGTTTCACTCTGTTTTCTCCTATATTGACAGATGCAGTTCGAACTCTAAATCAACACGGTTTGTGCTAGCTTCTTGAAACTTGACACAATACAGTAGTTCTACGTTCTATCTCTAAGGTTTGTTTCCTCTTGATGTAGCCTTAAGCAGAGACTGGAGAATAACTCATTCAATGAAAGGCGTTGTTAGGCTGCACAAAACTACAGTCTCCTGAAATCACAACACATATTTTTTCTTCCGACCTTCATGATACTTTCAAGTAATGAGCAGTAGACCAATCAAACTTGGATGCCCTAGTTTCGTTCTTCTAGGTTGAAGCATTCGTTTGCAGTAACAGTTTGAATTTTTAGGTTTCACTCTGTTTTCTCCTATATTGACAGATGCAGTTCTAATTCTAAATCAACACGGTTTGTGCTAGCTTCTTGAAACTTGACACAATACAGTAGTTCTACGTTCTATCTGTACGGTTTGTTTCCTTTTGATGTAGCCTTAAGCAGAAACTGGAGAATAACTCATTCAATGAATGGCGTTGTTAGGCTGCCAAAAAATACAGTCTCCTGAAATGACAACATATATTTCTTCTTCCGACCTTCATGATACTTTCAAGTAATGAGGAGTACACCAATCAAACTTGGATGCCAAAGTTTCGTTCTCCTAGGTTGAAGCATTCGTTTGCAGTAACAGTTTGAATTTTTAGGTTTCACTCTGTTTTCTCTTATATTGACAGATGTAGTTCGAACTCTAAATCAAACACGGTTTATGCTAGCTTGTTGAAACTTGACACAATACAGTAGTTCTACGTTCTATCTCTAAGGTTTGTTTCGTCTTGATGTAGCCTTAAGCAGAGACTGGAGAATAACTCATTCAATGAAAGGCGTTGTTAGGCTGCCAAAAAACTACAGTCTCCTGAAATCACAGCATATATTTTTTCTTCCGACCTTCGTGATACTTTCAAGTAATGAGCAGTACACAAATCAAACACGGATGCCCAAGTTTCGTTCTCCTAGGTTGAAGCATTCGTTTGCAGTAACAGTTTGAATTTTTAGGTTTTACTCTGTTTTCTCCTATATTGACAGATGCAGTCCGAACTCTAAATCAAACACAGTTTGTGCTAGCTTCTTGAAACTTGACACAATAGAGTAGTTCTACGTTCTATCTCTAAGTTTTGTTTCCTCTTGATGTAGCCTAATGCAGGGACTGCGAATAACACTTATATGGAAAGGGGTTGCCAAACTTCCAAACACTAGAGTCTCCTGAAATCTCAACATATATTTTTTCATCCAATATTCATGATACATTCACGTAATGATCAGTACACCAATCCCACTTGGATGCCCAAGTTTAGTTCTCCTTGATTGAAGCATTCGTTTCCAGGAACAGTTTGAATTTTTAGGTTTCACTCTGTTTTCTCCTATATTGACAGATGCAGTTCAAACTCTAAATCAACACGGTTTGTGCTAGCTTCTTGAAACTTGACACAATACAGTAGTTCTACGTTCTATCTCTAAGGTTTGTTTCCTCTTGATGTAGCCTTAAGCAGAGACTGGCGAATAACTCATTCAATGAAATGCGTTGCTGGGTTGCCAAAAAACTACAGTCTCCTGTAATCTCAACATATATTTTTTCTTCCGACCTTCATGATACTTTCAAGTAATGAGCTGTACACCAATCAAACTTGGATGCCCTAGTTTCGTTCTCCTAGGTTGAAGCATTCGTTTGCAAGAACAATTTGAATTTTTACGTTTCAATCTGTTTTCTCCTATATTGACACATGCAGTTAGAACTCTAAATCAACACGGTTTGTGCTAGCTTCTTGAAACTTGACACAATACAGTAGTTCTACGTTCTATCTCTAAGGTTTGATTCCTCTTGATGTAGCCTTAAGCAGAGACTGGAGAATAACTCATTCAATGAAAGGCGTTGTTAGGCTGCCACAAAACTACAGTCTCCTGAAATCACAACACATATTTTTTGTTCCGACCTTCATGATACTTTCAAGTAATGAGCAGTACACCAATCAAACTTGGATGCCCAAGTTTCGTTCTCCTAGGTTGAAGCATTCGTTTGCAGTAACAGTTTGAATTTTTAGGTTTTACTCTGTTTTCTCCTATATTGACAGATGCAGTCCGAACTCTAAATCAAACACAGTTTGTGCTAGCTTCTTGAAACTTGACACAATACAGTAGTTCTACGTTCTATCTCTAAGTTTTGTTTCCTCTTGATGTAGCCTAATGCAGGGACTGCGAATAACACTTATATGGAAAGGGGTTGCCAAACTTCCAAACACTAGCGTCTCCTGAAATCTCAACATATATTTTTTCATCCAATCTTCATGATACATTCACGTAATGATCAGTACACCAATCCCACTTGGATGCCCAAGTTTAGTTCTCCTTGATTGAAGCATTCGTTTCCAGGAACAGTTTGAATTTTTAGGTTTCACTCTGTTTTCTCCTATATTGACAGATGCAGTTCGAACTCTAAATCAACACGGTTTGTGCTAGCTTCTTGAAACTTGACACAATACAGTAGTTCTACGTTCTATCTCTAAGGTTTGTTTCCTCTTGATGTAGCCTTAAGCAGAGACTGGAGAATAACTCATTCAATGAAAGGCGTTGTTAGGCTGCCACAAAACTACAGTCTCCTGAAATCACAACACATATTTTTTCTTCCGACCTTCATGATACTTTCAAGTAATGAGCAGTAGACCAATCAAACTTGGATGCCCTAGTTTCGTTCTTCTAGGTTGAAGCATTCGTTTGCAGTAACAGTTTGAATTTTTAGGTTTCACTCTGTTTTCTCCTATATTGACAGATGCAGTTCTAACTCTAAATCAACACGGTTTGTGCTAGCTTCTTGAAACTTGACACAATACAGTAGTTCTACGTTCTATCTGTACGGTTTGTTTCCTCTTGATGTAGCCTTAAGCAGAAACTGGAGAATAACTCATTCAATGAATGGCGTTGTTAGGCTGCCAAAAACTACAGTCTCCTGAAATGACAACATATATTTCTTCTTCCGAACTTCATGATACTTTCAAGTAATGAGCAGTACACCAATCAAACTTGGATGCCAAAGTTTCGTTCTCCTAGGTTGAAGCATTCGTTTGCAGTAACAGTTTGAATTTTTAGGTTTCACTCTGTTTTCTCTTATATTGACAGATGTAGTTCGAACTCTAAGTCAAACACGGTTTATGCTAGCTTGTTGAAACTTGACACAATACAGTAGTTCTACGTTCTATCTCTAAGGTTTTGTTTCGTCTTGATGTAGCCTTAAGCAGAGACTGGAGAATAACTCATTCAATGAAAGGCGTTGTTAGGCTGCCAAAAACTACACTCTCCTGAAATCACAGCATATATTTTTTCTTCCGACCTTCGTGATACTTTCAAGTAATGAGCAGTACACCAATCAAACTTGGATGCCAAAGTTTCGTTCTCCTAGGTTGAAGCATTTTGAAGCATTCGTTTGCAGTAACAGTTTGAATTTTTAGGTTTTACTCTGTTTTCTCCTATATTGACAAATGCAGTCCGAACTCTAAATCAAACACAGTTTGTGCTAGCTTCTTGAAACTTGACACAATAGAGTAGTTCTACGTTCTATCTCTAAGTTTTGTTTCCTCTTGATGTAGCCTAATGCAGGGACTGTGAATAACACTTATATGGAAAGGGGTTGCCAAACTTCCAAACACTAGAGTCTCCTGAAATCTCAACATATATTTTTTCATCCAATCTTCATGATACATTCACGTAATGATCAGTACACCAATCCCACTTGGATGCCCAAGTTTAGTTCTCCTTGATTGAAGCATTCGTTTCCAGGAACAGTTTGAATTTTTAGGTTTCACTCTGTTTTCTCCTATATTGACAGATGCAGTTCAAACTCTAAATCAACACGGTTTGTGCTAGCTTCTTGAAACTTGACACAATACAGTAGTTCTACGTTCTATCTCTAAGGTTTGTTTCCTCTTGATGTAGCCTTAAGCAGAGACTGGCGAATAACTCATTCAATGAAATGCGTTGCTGGGTTGCCAAAAAACTACAGTCTCCTGTAATCTCAACATATATTTTTTCTTCCGACCTTCATGATACTTTCAAGTAATGAGCTGTACACCAATCAAACTTGGATGCCCTAGTTTCGTTCTCCTAGGTTGAAGCATTCGTTTGCAAGAACAATTTGAATTTTTACGTTTCAATCTGTTTTCTCCTATATTGACACATGCAGTTAGAACTCTAAATCAACACGGTTTGTGCTAGCTTCTTGAAACTTGACACAATACAGTAGTTCTACGTTCTATCTCTAAGGTTTGATTCCTCTTGATGTAGCCTTAAGCAGAGACTGGAGAATAACTCATTCAATGAAAGGCGTTGTTAGGCTCCCACAAAAGACACAGTCTCCTGAAATCACAACACATATTTTTTGTTCCGACCTTCATGATACTTTCAAGTAATGAGCAGTACACCAATCAAACTTGGATGCCCAAGTTTCGTTCTCCTAGGTTGAAGCATTCGTTTGCAGTAACAGTTTGAATTTTTAGGTTTTACTCTGTTTTCTCCTATATTGACAGATGCAGTCCGAACTCTAAATCAAACACAGTTTGTGCTAGCTTCTTGAAACTTGACACAATACAGTAGTTCTACGTTTCTATCTCTAAGTTTTGTTTCCTCTTGATGTAGCCTAATGCAGGGACTGCGAATAAACACTTATATGGAAAGGGGTTGCCAAACTTCCAAACACTAGCGTCTCCTGAATCTCAACATATATTTTTTCATCCAATCTTCATGATACATTCACGTAATGATCAGTACACCAATCCCACTTGGATGCCCAAGTTTAGTTCTCCTTGATTGAAGCATTCGTTTCCAGGAACAGTTTGAATTTTAGGTTTCACTCTGTTTCTCCTATTGACAGATGCAGTTCGAACTCTAAATCAACACGGTTTGTGCTAGCTTCTTGAAACTTGACACAATACAGTAGTTCTACGTTCTATCTCTAAGGTTTGTTTCCTCTTGATGTAGCCTTAAGCAGAGCCGGAGAATAACTCATTCAATGAAAAAGGCGTTGTTAGGCTGCACAAAACTACAGTCTCCTGAAATCAACACATATTTTTTCTTCGACCTTCATGATACTTTCAAGTAATGAGCAGTAGACCAATCAAACTTGGAGTCCCCTAGTTTCGTTCTTCTAGGTTGAAGCATTCGTTTGCAGTAACAGTTTGACTTTTTAGGTTTCACTCTGTTTTCTCCTATATTGACAGATGCAGTTCTAATTCTAAATCAACACGTTTGTGCTAGCTTCTTGAAACTTGACACAATACAGTAGTTCTACGTTCTATCTGTACGGTTTGTTTCCTTTTGCATGTAGCCTTAAAGCAGAAACTGGAGAATAACTCATTCAATGAATGGCGTTGTTAGGCTGCCAAAAAATACAGTCTCCTGAAATGACAACATATATTTTCTCTTCCGACCTTCATGATACTTTCAAGTAATGAGGAGTACCAATCAAACTTGGATGCCAAAGTTTCGTTCTCTAGTTAGAAGCATTCGTTTGCAGTAACAGTTTGAATTTTTAGGTTTCACTCTGTTTTCTCCTCTATATTGACAGATGTAGTTCGAACTCTAAATCAAACACGGTTTATGCTAGCTTGTTGAAACTTGACACAAACAGTAGTTCTACGTTCTATCTCTAAGGTTTGTTTCGTCTTGATGTAGCCTTAAGCAGAGACTGGAGAATAACTCATTCAATGAAAGGCGTTGTTAGGCTGCCAAAAAACTACAGTCTCCTGAAATCACAGCATATATTTTTTCTTCCGACCTTCGTGATACTTTCAAGTAATGAGCAGTACACAAATCAAACACGGATGCCCAAGTTTCGTTCTCCTAGGTTGAAGCATTCGTTTGCAGTAACAGTTTGAATTTTTAGGTTTCACTCTGTTTTTCTCTATATTGACAGATGCAGTTCGAACTCTAAATCAAACACAGTTTGTGCTAGCTTCTTGAAACTTGACACAATCAGTTACGTTCTTATCTCTAAGTTTTGTTTCCTCTTGATGTAGCCTAATGTCAGGGACTGCGAATAACACTTATATGGAAAGAGGGTGCCAAACTTCCAAACACTAGAGTCTCCTGAAATCTCAACATATATTTTTTCATCCAATCTTCATGATACATTCACGTAATGATCAGTACACCAATCCCACTTGGATGCCCAAGTTTAGTTCTCCTTGATTGAAGCATTCGTTTCCAGGAACAGTTTGAATTTTTAGTTTCACCTCTGTTTCTCCTATATTGACAGATGCAGTCGAACTCTAAATCAACACGGTTGTGCTAGCTTCTTGAAAATTGACACAATACAGTAGTTCTACGTTCTATCTCTAAGGTTTGTTTCCTCTTGATGGTAGCCTTAAGCAAAGACTGACGAATACTCATTCAATGAAATGCGTTGCTGGGTTGCAAAAAATCACAGTCTCCTGTATATCTCAACATATATTTTTTTCTTCCGACCTTCATGATACTTTCAAGTAATAGAGCTGTACACCAATCAAACTTGGATGCCCTAGTTTCGTTCTCCTAGGTTGAAGCATTCGTTTGCAAGAACAATTTGAATTTTTACGTTTCAATCGTTTTCTCCTATATTGACACATGCAGTTAGAACTCTAATCAACACGGTTTGTGCTAGCTTCTTGAAACGTGACACAATACAGTAGTTCTAACTTTCTTTCTCTAAGGTTTGATTCCTCTTGATGTAGCCTTAAGCAGAGACTGGAGAATAACTCATTCAATGAAAGGCGTTGTAGGCTCCCACAAATACGACAGTCTCCTGAAATCACAACACATATTTTTGTTCCGACCTTCATGATAGTTTCAAGTAATGAGCAGTCAACCAATCAAACTTGGATGCCCAAGTTTCGTTCTCTAGTTTGAAGCATTCGTTTGCAGTAACACTTTGAATTTTAGTTTTACTCTGTTTTCTCCTATATTGACAGATGCAGTCCGAACTCTAAATCAAACACAGTTTGTGCTAGCTTCTTGAAAACTTGGACACAATCAGTAGTTCTACGTTCTATCTCTAAGTTTTGTTTCCTCTTGATGTAGCCTAATGCAGGGACTGCGAATAACACTTATATGGAAAGGGTTGCCAAACTTCCTAACACTAGCGTCTCCTGAAATCTCAACATATATTTTTTCATCCAATCTTCATGATACATTCACGTAATGATCAGTACAACCAATCCCACTTGGATGCCCAAGTTTAGATCTCCTTGATTGAAGCATTCGTTTCCAGGAACAGTTTGAATTTTTAGGTTTCACTCTGTTTCTCCTATATTGACAGATGCAGTTCGAACTCTAAATCAACACGGTTTGTGCTAGCTTCTTGAAACTTGACACAATACAGTAGTTCTACGTTCTATCTGTACGGTTTGTTTCCTCTTGATGTAGCCTTAAGCAGAAACTGGAGAATAACTCATTCAATGAATGGCGTTGTTAGGCTGCCAAAAACTACAGTCTCCTGATGACAACATATATTTCTTCCGACCGTCATGATACTTTCAAGTAATGAGCAGTACACCAATCAAACTTGGATGCCCAAGTTTCGTTCTTCTAGGTTGAAGCATTCGTTTCCAGGAACAGTTTGAATTTTTACGTTTCACTCTGTTTTCTCCTATATTGACAGATGCAGTTCGAACTCTAAATCAACACGGTTTGTGCTAGCTTCTTGAAACTTGACACAATACAGTAGTTCTACGTTCTATCTCTAAGGTTTGTTTCCTCTTGATGTAGCCTTAAGCAGAGACTGGAGAATAACTCATTCAATGAAAGGCGTTGTTAGGCTGCCACAAAACTACAGTCTCCTGAAATCACAACACATATTTTTTCTTCCGACCTTCATGATACTTTCAAGTAATGAGCAGTAGACCAATCAAACTTGGATGCCCTAGTTTCGTTCTTCTCGGTTGAAGCATTCGTTTGCAGTAACAGTTTGAATTTTTAGGTTTCACTCTGTTTTCTCCTATATTGACAGATGCAGTTCGAACTCTAAATCAACACGGTTTGTGCTAGCTTCTTGAAACTTGACACAATACAGTAGTTCTACGTTCTATCTGTACGGTTTGTTTCCTCTTGATGTAGCCTTAAGCAGAAACTGGAGAATAACTCATTCAATGAATGGCGTAGTTAGGCTGCCAAAAAACTACAGTCTCCTGATGACAACATATATTTCTTCTTCCGACCTTCATGATACTTTCAAGTAATGAGCAGTACACCAATCAAACTTGGATGCCCAAGTTTCGTTCTCCTAGGTTGAAGCATTCGTTTGCAGTAACAGTTTGAATTTTTAGGTTTCACTCTGTTTTCTCTTATATTGACAGATGCAGTTCGAACTCTAAATCAAACACTGTTTATGCTAGCTTGTTGAAACTTGACACAATACAGTAGTTCTACGTTCTATCTCTAAGGTTTGTTTCGTCTTGAAGTAGCCTTAAGCAGAGACTGGAGAACAACTCATTCAATGAAAGGCGTTGTTAGGCTGCCAAAAAACTACAGTCTCCTGAAATCACAGCATATATTTTTTCTTCCGACCTTCGTGATACTTTCAAGTAATGAGCAGTACACAAATCAAACACGGATGCCCAAGTTTCGTTCTCCTAGGTTGAAGCATTCGTTTGCAGTAACAGTTTGAATTTTTAGGTTTCACTCTGTTTTCTCCTATATTGACAGATGCAGTTCGAACTCTAAATCAAACACAGTTTGTGCTAGCTTCTTGAAACTTGACACAATACAGTAGTTCTACGTTCTATCTCTAAGTTTTGTTTCCTCTTGATGTAGCCTAATGCAGGGACTGCGAATAACACTTATATGGAAAGGGGTTGCCAAACTTCCAAACACTAGAGTCTCCTGAAATCTCAACATATATTTTTTCATCCAATCTTCATGATACATTCACGTAATGATCAGTACACCAATCCCACTTGGATGCCCAAGTTTAGTTCTCCTTGATTGAAGCATTCGTTTCCAGGAACAGTTTGAATTTTTAGGTTTCACTCTGTTTTCTCCTATATTGACAGATGCAGTTCGAACTCTAAATCAACACGGTTTGTGCTAGCTTCTTGAAACTTGACACAATACAGTAGTTCTACGTTCTATCTCTAAGGTTTGTTTCCTCTTGATGTAGCCTTAAGCAGAGACTGGAGAATAACTCATTCAATGAAAGGCGTTGTTAGGCTGCCACAAAACTACAGTCTCCTGAAATCACAACACATATTTTTTCTTCCGACCTTCATGATACTTTCAAGTAATGAGCAGTAGACCAATCAAACTTGGATGCCCTAGTTTCGTTCTTCTAGGTTGAAGCATTCGTTTGCAGTAACAGTTTGAATTTTTAGGTTTCACTCTGTTTTCTCCTATATTGACAGATGCAGTTCTAACTCTAAATCAACACGGTTTGTGCTAGCTTCTTGAAACTTGACACAATACAGTAGTTCTACGTTCTATCTGTACGGTTTGTTTCCTCTTGATGTAGCCTTAAGCAGAAACTGGAGAATAACTCATTCAATGAATGGCGTTGTTAGGCTGCCAAAAAACTACAGTCTCCTGAAATGACAACATATATTTCTTCTTCCGACCTTCATGATACTTTCAAGTAATGAGCAGTACACCAATCAAACTTGGATGCCCAAGTTTCGTTCTCCTAGGTTGAAGCATTCGTTTGCAGTAACAGTTTGAATTTTTAGGTTTCACTCTGTTTTCTCTTATATTGACAGATGTAGTTCGAACTCTAAATCAAACACGGTTTATGCTAGCTTGTTGAAACTTGACACAATACAGTAGTTCTACGTTCTATCTCTAAGGTTTGTTTCGTCGTGATGTAGCCTTAAGCAGAGACTGGAGAATAACTCATTCAATGAAAGGCGTTGTTAGGCTGCCAAAAAACTACAGTCTCCTGAAATCACAGCATATATTTTTTCTTCCGACCTTCGTGATACTTTCAAGTAATGAGCAGTACACAAATCAAACACGGATGCCCAAGTTTCGTTCTCCTAGGTTGAAGCATTCGTTTGCAGTAACAGTTTGAATTTTTAGGTTTCACTCTGTTTTCTCCTATATTGACAGATGCAGTTCGAACTCTAAATCAAACACAGTTTGTGCTAGCTTCTTGAAACTTGACACAATACAGTAGTTCTACGTTCTATCTCTAAGTTTTGTTTCCTCTTGATGTAGCCTAATGCAGGGACTGCGAATAACACTTATATGGAAAGGGGTTGCCAAACTTCCAAACACTAGAGTCTCCTGAAATCTCAACATATATTTTTTCATCCAATCTTCATGATACATTCACGTAATGATCAGTACACCAATCCCACTTGGATGCCCAAGTTTAGTTCTCCTTGATTGAAGCATTCGTTTCCAGGAACAGTTTGAATTTTTAGGTTTCACTCTGTTTTCTCCTATATTGACAGATGCAGTTCGAACTCTAAATCAACACGGTTTGTGCTAGCTTCTTGAAACTTGACACAATACAGTAGTTCTACGTTCTATCTCTAAGGTTTGTTTCCTCTTGATGTAGCCTTAAGCAGAGACTGGAGAATAACTCATTCAATGAAAGGCGTTGTTAGGCTGCCACAAAACTACAGTCTCCTGAAATCACAACACATATTTTTTCTTCCGACCTTCATGATACTTTCAAGTAATGAGCAGTAGACCAATCAAACTTGGATGCCCTAGTTTCGTTCTTCTAGGTTGAAGCATTCGTTTGCAGTAACAGTTTGAATTTTTAGGTTTCACTCTGTTTTCTCCTATATTGACAGATGCAGTTCTAACTCTAAATCAACACGGTTTGTGCTAGCTTCTTGAAACTTGACACAATACAGTAGTTCTACGTTCTATCTGTACGGTTTGTTTCCTCTTGATGTAGCCTTAAGCAGAAACTGGAGAATAACTCATTCAATGAATGGCGTTGTTAGGCTGCCAAAAAACTACAGTCTCCTGAAATGACAACATATATTTCTTCTTCCAACCTTCATGATACTTTCAAGTAATGAGCAGTACACCAATCAAACTTGGATGCCCAAGTTTCGTTCTCCTAGGTTGAAGCATTCGTTTGCAGTAACAGTTTGTATTTTTAGGTTTCACTCTGTTTTCTCTTATATTGACAGATGTAGTTCGAACTCTAAATCAAACACGGTTTATGCTAGCTTGTTGAAACTTGACACAATACAGTAGTTCTACGTTCTATCTCTAAGGTTTGTTTCGTCTTGATGTAGCCTTAAGCAGAGACTGGAGAATAACTCATTCAATGAAAGGCGTTGTTAGGCTGCCAAAAAACTACAGTCTCCTGAAATCACAGCATATATTTTTTCTTCCGACCTTCGTGATACTTTCAAGTAATGAGCAGTACACAAATCAAACACGGATGCCCAAGTTTCGTTCTCCTAGGTTGAAGCATTCGTTTGCAGTAACAGTTTGAATTTTTAGGTTTCACTCTGTTTTCTCCTATATTGACAGAAGCAGTTCGAAATCTAAATCAACACGGTTTGTGCTAGCTTCCTGAAACTTGACACAATACAGTAGTTCTACGTTCTATCTCTAAGGTTTGTTTCCTCTTGATGTAGCCTTAAGCAAAGACTGGCGAATAACTCATTCAATGAAAGGCGTTGTTAGGCTGCCAAAAAACTACAGTCTCCTGAAATCACAACACATATTTTTTCTTCCGACCTTCATGATACTTTCAAGTAATGAGCAGTAGACCAATCAAACTTGGATGCCCTAGTTTCGTTCTTCTAGGTTGAAGCATTCGTTTGCAGTAACAGTTTGAATTTTTAGGTTTCACTCTGTTTTCTCCTATATTGACAGATGCAGTTCTAACTCTAAATCAACACGGTTTGTGCTAGCTTCTTGAAACTTGACACAATACAGTAGTTCTACGTTCTATCTGTACGGTTTGTTTCCTCTTGATGTAGCCTTAAGCAGAAACTGGAGAATAACTCATTCAATGAATGGCGTTGTTAGGCTGCCAAAAAACTACAGTCTCCTGAAATCACAGCATATATTTTTTCTTCCGACCTTCGTGATACTTTCAAGTAATGAGCAGTACACAAATCAAACACGGATGCCCAAGTTTCGTTCTCCTAGGTTGAAGCATTCGTTTGCAGTAACAGTTTGAATTTTTAGGTTTCACTCTGTTTTCTCCTATATTGACAGATGCAGTTCGAACTCTAAATCAAACACAGTTTGTGCTAGCTTCTTGAAACTTGACACAATACAGTAGTTCTACGTTCTATCTCTAAGTTTTGTTTCCTCTTGATGTAGCCTAATGCAGGGACTGCGAATAACACTTATATGGAAAGGGGTTGCCAAACTTCCAAACACTAGAGTCTCCTGAAATCTCAACATATATTTTTTCATCCAATCTTCATGATACATTCACGTAATGATCAGTACACCAATCCCACTTGGATGCCCAAGTTTAGTTCTCCTTGATTGAAGCATTCGTTTCCAGGAACAGTTTGAATTTTTAGGTTTCACTCTGTTTTCTCCTATATTGACAGATGCAGTTCGAACTCTAAATCAACACGGTTTGTGCTAGCTTCTTGAAACTTGACACAATACAGTAGTTCTACGTTCTATCTCTAAGGTTTGTTTCCTCTTGATGTAGCCTTAAGCAGAGACTGGAGAATAACTCATTCAATGAAAGGCGTTGTTAGGCTGCCACAAAACTACAGTCTCCTGAAATCACAACACATATTTTTTCTTCCGACCTTCATGATACTTTCAAGTAATGAGCAGTAGACCAATCAAACTTGGATGCCCTAGTTTCGTTCTTCTAGGTTGAAGCATTCGTTTGCAGTAACAGTTTGAATTTTTAGGTTTCACTCTGTTTTCTCCTATATTGACAGATGCAGTTCTAACTCTAAATCAACACGGTTTGTGCTAGCTTCTTGAAACTTGACACAATACAGTAGTTCTACGTTCTATCTGTACGGTTTGTTTCCTCTTGATGTAGCCTTAAGCAGAAACTGGAGAATAACTCATTCAATGAATGGCGTTGTTAGGCTGCCAAAAAACTACAGTCTCCTGAAATGACAACATATATTTCTTCTTCCAACCTTCATGATACTTTCAAGTAATGAGCAGTACACCAATCAAACTTGGATGCCCAAGTTTCGTTCTCCTAGGTTGAAGCATTCGTTTGCAGTAACAGTTTGAATTTTTAGGTTTCACTCTGTTTTCTCTTATATTGACAGATGTAGTTCGAACTCTAAATCAAACACGGTTTATGCTAGCTTGTTGAAACTTGACACAATACAGTAGTTCTACGTTCTATCTCTAAGGTTTGTTTCGTCTTGATGTAGCCTTAAGCAGAGACTGGAGAATAACTCATTCAATGAAAGGCGTTGTTAGGCTGCCAAAAAACTACAGTCTCCTGAAATCACAGCATATATTTTTTCTTCCGACCTTCGTGATACTTTCAAGTAATGAGCAGTACACAAATCAAACACGGATGCCCAAGTTTCGTTCTCCTAGGTTGAAGCATTCGTTTGCAGTAACAGTTTGAATTTTTAGGTTTCACTCTGTTTTCTCCTATATTGACAGAAGCAGTTCGAAATCTAAATCAACACGGTTTGTGCTAGCTTCCTGAAACTTGACACAATACAGTAGTTCTACGTTCTATCTCTAAGGTTTGTTTCCTCTTGATGTAGCCTTAAGCAAAGACTGGCGAATAACTCATTCAATGAAATGCGTTGCTGGGTTGCCAAAAAACTACCGTCTCCTGTAATCTCAACATATATTTTTTCTTCCGACCTGCATGATACTTTCAAGTAATGAGCTGTACACCAATCAAACTTGAATGCCCTAGTTTCGTTCTCCTAGGTTGAAGCATTCGTTTGCAAGAACAATTTGAATTTTTACGTTTCAATCTGTTTTCTCCTACATTGACACATGCAGTTAGAACTCTAAATCAACACGGTTTGTGCTAGCTTCTTGAAACTTGACACAATACAGTAGTTCTACGTTCTATCTCTAAGGTTTGATTCCTCTTGATGTAGCCTTAAGCAGAGACTGGAGAATAACTCATTCAATGAAAGGCGTTGTTAGGCTCCCACAAAACTACAGTCTCCTGAAATAACAACACATATTTTTTGTTCCGACCTTCATGATACTTTCAAGTAATGAGCAGTACACCAATCAAACTTGGATGCCCAAGTTTCGTTCTCCTAGGTTGAAGCATTCGTTTGCAGTAACAGTTTGAATTTTTATGTTTTACTCTGTTTTCTCCTATATTGACAGATGCAGTCCGAACTCTAAATCAAACACAGTTTGTGCTAGCTTCTTGAAACTTGACACAATACAGTAGTTCTACATTCTATCTCTAAGTTTTGTTTCCTCTTGATGTAGCCTAATGCAGGGACTGCGAATAACACTTATATGGAAAGGGTTTGCCAAACTTCCAAACACTAGCGTCTCCTGAAATCTCAACATATATTTTTTCATCCAATCTTCATGATACATTCACGTAATGATCAGTACACCAATCCCACTTGGATGCCCAAGTTTAGTTCTCCTTGATTGAAGCATTCGTTTCCAGGAACAGTTTGAATTTTTAGGTTTCACTCTGTTTTCTCCTATATTGACAGATGCAGTTCGAACTCTAAATCAACACGGTTTGTGCTAGCTTCTTGAAACTTGACACAATACAGTAGTTCTACGTTCTATCTCTAAGGTTTGTTTCGTCTTGAAGTAGCCTTAAGCAGAGACTGGAGAATAACTCATTCAATGAAAAGCGTTGTTAGGCTGCCAAAAAACTACAGTCTCCTGAAATGACAACATATATTTCTTCTTCCGACCTTCATGATACTTTCAAGTAATGAGCAGTACACCAATCAAACTTGGATGCCCAAGTTTCGTTCTCCTAGGTTGAAGCATTCGTTTGCAGTAACAGTTTGAATTTTTAGGTTTCACTCTGTTTTCTCTTATATTGACAGATGTAGTTCGAACTCTAAATCAAACACGGTTTATGCTAGCTTGTTGAAACTTGACACAATACAGTAGTTCTACGTTCTATCTCTAAGGTTTGTTTCGTCTTGATGTAGCCTTAAGCAGAGACTGGAGAATAACTCATTCAATGAAAGGCGTTGTTAGGCTGCCAAAAAACTACAGTCTCCTGAAATCACAGCATATATTTTTTCTTCCGACCTTCGTGATACTTTCAAGTAATGAGCAGTACACAAATCAAACACGGATGCCCAAGTTTCGTTCTCCTAGGTTGAAGCATTCGTTTGCAGTAACAGTTTGAATTTTTAGGTTTCACTCTGTTTTCTCCTATATTGACAGATGCAGTTCGAACTCTAAATCAAACACAGTTTGTGCTAGCTTCTTGAAACTTGACACAATACAGTAGTTCTACGTTCTATCTCTAAGTTTTGTTTCCTCTTGATGTAGCCTAATGCAGGGACTGCGAATAACACTTATATGGAAAGGGGTTGCCAAACTTCCAAACACTAGAGTCTCCTGAAATCTCAACATATATTTTTTCATCCAATCTTCATGATACATTCACGTAATGATCAGTACACCAATCCCACTTGGATGCCCAAGTTTAGTTCTCCTTGATTGAAGCATTCGTTTCCAGGAACAGTTTGAATTTTTAGGTTTCACTCTGTTTTCTCCTATATTGACAGATGCAGTTCGAACTCTAAATCAACACGGTTTGTGCTAGCTTCTTGAAACTTGACACAATACAGTAGTTCTACGTTCTATCTCTAAGGTTTGTTTCCTCTTGATGTAGCCTTAAGCAGAGACTGGAGAATAACTCATTCAATGAAAGGCGTTGTTAGGCTGCCACAAAACTACAGTCTCCTGAAATCACAACACATATTTTTTCTTCCGACCTTCATGATACTTTCAAGTAATGAGCAGTAGACCAATCAAACTTGGATTCCCTAGTTTCGTTCTTCTAGGTTGAAGCATTCGTTTGCAGTAACAGTTTGAATTTTTAGGTTTCACTCTGTTTTCTCCTATATTGACAGATGCAGTTCTAACTCTAAATCAACACGGTTTGTGCTAGCTTCTTGAAACTTGACACAATACAGTAGTTCTACGTTCTATCTGTACGGTTTGTTTCCTCTTGATGTAGCCTTAAGCAGAAACTGGAGAATAACTCATTCAATGAATGGCGTTGTTAGGCTGCCAAAAAACTACAGTCTCCTGAAATGACAACATATATTTCTTCTTCCAACCTTCATGATACTTTCAAGTAATGAGCAGTACACCAATCAAACTTGGATGCCCAAGTTTCGTTCTCCTAGGTTGAAGCATTCGTTTGCAGTAACAGTTTGAATTTTTAGGTTTCACTCTGTTTTCTCTTATATTGACAGATGTAGTTCGAACTCTAAATCAAACACGGTTTATGCTAGCTTGTTGAAACTTGACACAATACAGTAGTTCTACGTTCTATCTCTAAGGTTTGTTTCGTCTTGATGTAGCCTTAAGCAGAGACTGGAGAATAACTCATTCAATGAAAGGCGTTGTTAGGCTGCCAAAAAACTACAGTCTCCTGAAATCACAGCATATATTTTTTCTTCCGACCTTCGTGATACTTTCAAGTAATGAGCAGTACACAAATCAAACACGGATGCCCAAGTTTCGTTCTCCTAGGTTGAAGCATTCGTTTGCAGTAACAGTTTGAATTTTTAGGTTTCACTCTGTTTTCTCCTATATTGACAGAAGCAGTTCGAAATCTAAATCAACACGGTTTGTGCTAGCTTCCTGAAACTTGACACAATACAGTAGTTCTACGTTCTATCTCTAAGGTTTGTTTCCTCTTGATGTAGCCTTAAGCAAAGACTGGCGAATAACTCATTCAATGAAAGGCGTTGTTAGGCTGCCAAAAAACTACAGTCTCCTGAAATCACAACACATATTTTTTCTTCCGACCTTCATGATACTTTCAAGTAATGAGCAGTAGACCAATCAAACTTGGATGCCCTAGTTTCGTTCTTCTAGGTTGAAGCATTCGTTTGCAGTAACAGTTTGAATTTTTAGGTTTCACTCTGTTTTCTCCTATATTGACAGATGCAGTTCTAACTCTAAATCAACACGGTTTGTGCTAGCTTCTTGAAACTTGACACAATACAGTAGTTCTACGTTCTATCTGTACGGTTTGTTTCCTCTTGATGTAGCCTTAAGCAGAAACTGGAGAATAACTCATTCAATGAATGGCGTTGTTAGGCTGCCAAAAAACTACAGTCTCCTGAAATCACAGCATATATTTTTTCTTCCGACCTTCGTGATACTTTCAAGTAATGAGCAGTACACAAATCAAACACGGATGCCCAAGTTTCGTTCTCCTAGGTTGAAGCATTCGTTTGCAGTAACAGTTTGAATTTTTAGGTTTCACTCTGTTTTCTCCTATATTGACAGATGCAGTTCGAACTCTAAATCAAACACAGTTTGTGCTAGCTTCTTGAAACTTGACACAATACAGTAGTTCTACGTTCTATCTCTAAGTTTTGTTTCCTCTTGATGTAGCCTAATGCAGGGACTGCGAATAACACTTATATGGAAAGGGGTTGCCAAACTTCCAAACACTAGAGTCTCCTGAAATCTCAACATATATTTTTTCATCCAATCTTCATGATACATTCACGTAATGATCAGTACACCAATCCCACTTGGATGCCCAAGTTTAGTTCTCCTTGATTGAAGCATTCGTTTCCAGGAACAGTTTGAATTTTTAGGTTTCACTCTGTTTTCTCCTATATTGACAGATGCAGTTCGAACTCTAAATCAACACGGTTTGTGCTAGCTTCTTGAAACTTGACACAATACAGTAGTTCTACGTTCTATCTCTAAGGTTTGTTTCCTCTTGATGTAGCCTTAAGCAGAGACTGGAGAATAACTCATTCAATGAAAGGCGTTGTTAGGCTGCCACAAAACTACAGTCTCCTGAAATCACAACACATATTTTTTCTTCCGACCTTCATGATACTTTCAAGTAATGAGCAGTAGACCAATCAAACTTGGATGCCCTAGTTTCGTTCTTCTAGGTTGAAGCATTCGTTTGCAGTAACAGTTTGAATTTTTAGGTTTCACTCTGTTTTCTCCTATATTGACAGATGCAGTTCTAACTCTAAATCAACACGGTTTGTGCTAGCTTCTTGAAACTTGACACAATACAGTAGTTCTACGTTCTATCTGTACGGTTTGTTTCCTCTTGATGTAGCCTTAAGCAGAAACTGGAGAATAACTCATTCAATGAATGGCGTTGTTAGGCTGCCAAAAAACTACAGTCTCCTGAAATGACAACATATATTTCTTCTTCCAACCTTCATGATACTTTCAAGTAATGAGCAGTACACCAATCAAACTTGGATGCCCAAGTTTCGTTCTCCTAGGTTGAAGCATTCGTTTGCAGTAACAGTTTGAATTTTTAGGTTTCACTCTGTTTTCTCTTATATTGACAGATGTAGTTCGAACTCTAAATCAAACACGGTTTATGCTAGCTTGTTGAAACTTGACACAATACAGTAGTTCTACGTTCTATCTCTAAGGTTTGTTTCGTCTTGATGTAGCCTTAAGCAGAGACTGGAGAATAACTCATTCAATGAAAGGCGTTGTTAGGCTGCCAAAAAACTACAGTCTCCTGAAATCACAGCATATATTTTTTCTTCCGACCTTCGTGATACTTTCAAGTAATGAGCAGTACACAAATCAAACACGGATGCCCAAGTTTCGTTCTCCTAGGTTGAAGCATTCGTTTGCAGTAACAGTTTGAATTTTTAGGTTTCACTCTGTTTTCTCCTATATTGACAGAAGCAGTTCGAAATCTAAATCAACACGGTTTGTGCTAGCTTCCTGAAACTTGACACAATACAGTAGTTCTACGTTCTATCTCTAAGGTTTGTTTCCTCTTGATGTAGCCTTAAGCAAAGACTGGCGAATAACTCATTCAATGAAATGCGTTGCTGGGTTGCCAAAAAACTACCGTCTCCTGTAATCTCAACATATATTTTTTCTTCCGACCTGCATGATACTTTCAAGTAATGAGCTGTACACCAATCAAACTTGAATGCCCTAGTTTCGTTCTCCTAGGTTGAAGCATTCGTTTGCAAGAACAATTTGAATTTTTACGTTTCAATCTGTTTTCTCCTACATTGACACATGCAGTTAGAACTCTAAATCAACACGGTTTGTGCTAGCTTCTTGAAACTTGACACAATACAGTAGTTCTACGTTCTATCTCTAAGGTTTGATTCCTCTTGATGTAGCCTTAAGCAGAGACTGGAGAATAACTCATTCAATGAAAGGCGTTGTTAGGCTCCCACAAAACTACAGTCTCCTGAAATAACAACACATATTTTTTGTTCCGACCTTCATGATACTTTCAAGTAATGAGCAGTACACCAATCAAACTTGGATGCCCAAGTTTCGTTCTCCTAGGTTGAAGCATTCGTTTGCAGTAACAGTTTGAATTTTTATGTTTTACTCTGTTTTCTCCTATATTGACAGATGCAGTCCGAACTCTAAATCAAACACAGTTTGTGCTAGCTTCTTGAAACTTGACACAATACAGTAGTTCTACATTCTATCTCTAAGTTTTGTTTCCTCTTGATGTAGCCTAATGCAGGGACTGCGAATAACACTTATATGGAAAGGGTTTGCCAAACTTCCAAACACTAGCGTCTCCTGAAACCTCAACATATATTTTTTCATCCAATCTTCATGATACATTCACGTAATGATCAGTACACCAATCCCACTTGGATGCCCAAGTTTAGTTCTCCTTGATTGAAGCATTCGTTTCCAGGAACAGTTTGAATTTTTAGGTTTCACTCTGTTTTCTCCTATATTGACAGATGCAGTTCGAACTCTAAATCAACACTGTTTGTGCTAGCTTCTTGAAACTTGACACAATACAGTAGTTCTACGTTCTATCTCTAAGGTTTGCTTCGTCTTGAAGTAGCCTTAAGCAGAGACTGGAGAATAACTCATTCAATGAAAAGCGTTGTTAGGCTGCCACAAAACTACAGTCTCCTGAAATCACAACACATATTTTTTCTTCCGACCTTCATGATACTTTCAAGTAATGAGCAGTAGACCAATCAAACTTGGATGCCCTAGTTTCGTTCTTCTAGGTTGAAGCATTCGTTTGCAGTAACAGTTTGAATTTTTAGGTTTCACTCTGTTTTCTCCTATATTGACAGATGCAGTTCTAACTCTAAATCAACACGGTTTGTGCTAGCTTCTTGAAACTTGACACAATACAGTAGTTCTACGTTCTATCTGTACGGTTTGTTTCCTCTTGATGTAGCCTTAAGCAGAAACTGGAGAATAACTCATTCAATGAATGGCGTTGTTAGGCTGCCAAAAAACTACAGTCTCCTGATGACAACATATATTTCTTCTTCCGACCTTCATGATACTTTCAAGTAATGAGCAGTACACCAATCAAACTTGGATGCCCAAGTTTCGTTCTCCTAGGTTGAAGCATTCGTTTGCAGTAACAGTTTGAATTTTTAGGTTTCACTCTGTTTTCTCTTATATTGACAGATGTAGTTCGAACTCTAAATCAAACACTGTTTATGCTAGCTTGTTGAAACTTGACACAATACAGTAGTTCTACGTTCTATCTCTAAGGTTTGTTTCGTCTTGAAGTAGCCTTAAGCAGAGACTGGAGAATAACTCATTCAATGAAAGGCGTTGTTAGGCTGCCAAAAAACTACAGTCTCCTGAAATCACAGCATATATTTTTTCTTCCGACCTTCATGATACTTTCAAGTAATGAGCAGTACACAAATCAAACACGGATGCCCAAGTTTCGTTCTCCTAGGTTGAAGCATTCGTTTGCAGTAACAGTTTGAATTTTTAGGTTTCACTCTGTTTTCTCCTATATTGACAGATGCAGTTCGAACTCTAAATCAAACACAGTTTGTGCTAGCTTCATGAAACTTGACACAATACAGTAGTTCTACGTTCTATCTCTAAGTTTTGTTTCCTCTTGATGTAGCCTAATGCAGGGACTGCGAATAACACTTATATGGAAAGGGGTTGCCAAACTTCCAAACACTAGAGTCTCCTGAAATATCAACATATATTTTTTCATCCAATCTTCATGATACATTCACGTAATGATCAGTACACCAATCCCACTTGGATGCCCAAGTTTAGTTCTCCTTGATTGAAGCATTCGTTTACAGGAACAGTTTGAATTTTTAGGTTTCACTCTGTTTTCTCCTATATTGACAGATGCAGTTCGAACTCTAAATCAACACGGTTTGTGCTAGCTTCTTGAAACTTGACACAATACAGTAGTTCTACGTTCTATCTCTAAGGTTTGTTTCCTCTTGATGTAGCCTTAAGCAGAGACTGGAGAATAACTCATTAAATGAAAGGCGTTGTTAGGCTGCCAAAAAACTACAGTCTCCTGAAATCACAGCATATATTTTTTCTTCCGACCTTCGTGATACTTTCAAGTAATGAGCAGTACACAAATCAAACACGGATGCCCAAGTTTCGTTCTCCTAGGTTGAAGCATTCGTTTGCAGTAACAGTTTGAATTTTTAGGTTTCACTCTGTTTTCTCCTATATTGACAGATGCAGTTCGAACTCTAAATCAAACACAGTTTGTGCTAGCTTCTTGAAACTTGACACAATACAGTAGTTCTACGTTCTATCTCTAAGTTTTGTTTCCTCTTGATGTAGCCTAATGCAGGGACTGCGAATAACACTTATATGGAAAGGGGTTGCCAAACTTCCAAACACTAGAGTCTCCTGAAATCTCAACATATATTTTTTCATCCAATCTTCATGATACATTCACGTAATGATCAGTACACCAATCCCACTTGGATGCCCAAGTTTAGTTCTCCTTGATTGAAGCATTCGTTTCCAGGAACAGTTTGAATTTTTAGGTTTCACTCTGTTTTCTCCTATATTGACAGATGCAGTTCGAACTCTAAATCAACACGGTTTGTGCTAGCTTCTTGAAACTTGACACAATACAGTAGTTCTACGTTCTATCTCTAAGGTTTGTTTCCTCTTGATGTAGCCTTAAGCAGAGACTGGAGAATAACTCATTCAATGAAAGGCGTTGTTAGGCTGCCACAAGACTACAGTCTCCTGAAATCACAACACATATTTTTTCTTCCGACCTTCATGATACTTTCAAGTAATGAGCAGTAGACCAATCAAACTTGGATGCCCTAGTTTCGTTCTTCTAGGTTGAAGCATTCGTTTGCAGTAACAGTTTGAATTTTTAGGTTTCACTCTGTTTTCTCCTATATTGACAGATGCAGTTCTAACTCTAAATCAACACGGTTTGTGCTAGCTTCTTGAAACTTGACACAATACAGTAGTTCTACGTTCTATCTGTACGGTTTGTTTCCTCTTGATGTAGCCTTAAGCAGAAACTGGAGAATAACTCATTCAATGAATGGCGTTGTTAGGCTGCCAAAAAACTACAGTCTCCTGAAATGACAACATATATTTCTTCTTCCGACCTTCATGATACTTTCAAGTAATGAGCAGTACACCAATCAAACTTGGATGCCCAAGTTTCGTTCTCCTAGGTTGAAGCATTCGTTTGCAGTAACAGTTTGAATTTTTAGGTTTCACTCTGTTTTCTCTTATATTGACAGATGTAGTTCGAACTCTAAATCAAACACGGTTTATGCTAGCTTGTTGAAACTTGACACAATACAGTAGTTCTACGTTCTATCTCTAAGGTTTGTTTCGTCTTGATGTAGCCTTAAGCAGAGACTGGAGAATAACTCATTCAATGAAAGGCGTTGTTAGGCTGCCAAAAAACTACAGTCTCCTGAAATCACAGCATATATTTTTTCTTCCGACCTTCGTGATACTTTCAAGTAATGAGCAGTACACAAATCAAACACGGATGCCCAAGTTTCGTTCTCCTAGGTTGAAGCATTCGTTTGCAGTAACAGTTTGAATTTTTAGGTTTCACTCTGTTTTCTCCTATATTGACAGAAGCAGTTCGAAATCTAAATCAACACGGTTTGTGCTAGCTTCCTGAAACTTGACACAATACAGTAGTTCTACGTTCTATCTCTAAGGTTTGTTTCCTCTTGATGTAGCCTTAAGCAAAGACTGGCGAATAACTCATTCAATGAAATGCGTTGCTGGGTTGCCAAAAAACTACCGTCTCCTGTAATCTCAACATATATTTTTTCTTCCGACCTGCATGATACTTTCAAGTAATGAGCTGTACACCAATCAAACTTGGATGCCCTAGTTTCGTTCTCCTAGGTTGAAGCATTCGTTTGCAAGAACAATTTGAATTTTTACGTTTCAATCTGTTTTCTCCTACATTGACACATGCAGTTAGAACTCTAAATCAACACGGTTTGTGCTAGCTTCTTGAAACTTGACACAATACAGTAGTTCTACGTTCTATCTCTAAGGTTTGATTCCTCTTGATGTAGCCTTAAGCAGAGACTGGAGAATAACTCATTCAATGAAAGGCGTTGTTAGGCTCCCACAAAACTACAGTCTCCTGAAATAACAACACATATTTTTTGTTCCGACCTTCATGATACTTTCAAGTAATGAGCAGTACACCAATCAAACTTGGATGCCCAAGTTTCGTTCTCCTAGGTTGAAGCATTCGTTTGCAGTAACAGTTTGAATTTTTATGTTTTACTCTGTTTTCTCCTATATTGACAGATGCAGTCCGAACTCTAAATCAAACACAGTTTGTGCTAGCTTCTTGAAACTTGACACAATACAGTAGTTCTACATTCTATCTCTAAGTTTTGTTTCCTCTTGATGTAGCCTAATGCAGGGACTGCGAATAACACTTATATGGAAAGGGGTTGCCAAACTTCCAAACACTAGCGTCTCCTGAAATCTCAACATATATTTTTTCATCCAATCTTCATGATACATTCACGTAATGATCAGTACACCAATCCCACTTGGATGCCCAAGTTTAGTTCTCCTTGATTGAAGCATTCGTTTCCAGGAACAGTTTGAATTTTTAGGTTTCACTCTGTTTTCTCCTATATTGACAGATGCAGTTCGAACTCTAAATCAACACGGTTTGTGCTAGCTTCTTGAAACTTGACACAATACAGTAGTTCTACGTTCTATCTCTAAGGCTTGTTTCCTCTTGATGTAGCCTTAAGCAGAGACTGGAGAATAACTCATTCAATGAAAGGCGTTGTTAGGCTGCCACAAAACTACAGTCTCCTGAAATCACAACACATATTTTTTCTTCCGACCTTCATGATACTTTCAAGTAATGAGCAGTAGACCAATCAAACTTGGATGCCCTAGTTTCGTTCTTCTAGGTTGAAGCATTCGTTTGCAGTAACAGTTTGAATTTTTAGGTTTCACTCTGTTTTCTCCTATATTGACAGATGCAGTTCTAACTCTAAATCAACACGGTTTGTGCTAGCTTCTTGAAACTTGACACAATACAGTAGTTCTACGTTCTATCTGTACGGTTTGTTTCCTCTTGATGTAGCCTTAAGCAGAAACTGGAGAATAACTCATTCAATGAATGGCGTTGTTAGGCTGCCAAAAAACTACAGTCTCCTGATGACAACATATATTTCTTCTTCCGACCTTCATGATACTTTCAAGTAATGAGCAGTACACCAATCAAACTTGGATGCCCAAGTTTCGTTCTCCTAGGTTGAAGCATTCGTTTGCAGTAACAGTTTGAATTTTTAGGTTTCACTCTGTTTTCTCCTATATTGACAGATGCAGTTCGAACTCTAAATCAAACACAGTTTGTGCTAGCTTCTTGAAACTTGACACAATACAGTAGTTCTACGTTCTATCTCTAAGTTTTGTTTCCTCTTGATGTAGCCTAATGCAGGGACTGCGAATAACACTTATATGGAAAGGGGTTGCCAAACTTCCAAACACTAGAGTCTCCTGAAATCTCAACATATATTTTTTCATCCAATCTTCATGATACATTCACGTAATGATCAGTACACCAATCCCACTTGGATGCCCAAGTTTAGTTCTCCTTGATTGAAGCATTCGTTTCCAGGAACAGTTTGAATTTTTAGGTTTCACTCTGTTTTCTCCTATATTGACAGATGCAGTTCGAACTCTAAATCAACACGGTTTGTGCTAGCTTCTTGAAACTTGACACAATACAGTAGTTCTACGTTCTATCTCTAAGGTTTGTTTCCTCTTGATGTAGCCTTAAGCAGAGACTGGAGAATAACTCATTCAATGAGGCGTTGTTAGGCTGCCACAAAACTACAGTCTCCTGAAATCACAACACATATTTTTTCTTCCGACCTTCATGATACTTTCAAGTAATGAGCAGTAGACCAATCAAACTTGGATGCCCTAGTTTCGTTCTTCTAGGTTGAAGCATTCGTTTGCAGTAACAGTTTGAATTTTTAGGTTTCACTCTGTTTTCTCCTATATTGACAGATGCAGTTCTAACTCTAAATCAACACGGTTTGTGCTAGCTTCTTGAAACTTGACACAATACAGTAGTTCTACGTTCTATCTGTACGGTTTGTTTCCTCTTGATGTAGCCTTAAGCAGAAACTGGAGAATAACTCATTCAATGAATGGCGTTGTTAGGCTGCCAAAAAACTACAGTCTCCTGAAATGACAACATATATTTCTTCTTCCAACCTTCATGATACTTTCAAGTAATGAGCAGTACACCAATCAAACTTGGATGCCCAAGTTTCGTTCTCCTAGGTTGAAGCATTCGTTTGCAGTAACAGTTTGAATTTTTAGGTTTCACTCTGTTTTCTCTTATATTGACAGATGTAGTTCGAACTCTAAATCAAACACGGTTTATGCTAGCTTGTTGAAACTTGACACAATACAGTAGTTCTACGTTCTATCTCTAAGGTTTGTTTCGTCTTGATGTAGCCTTAAGCAGAGACTGGAGAATAACTCATTCAATGAAAGGCGTTGTTAGGCTGCCAAAAAACTACAGTCTCCTGAAATCACAGCATATATTTTTTCTTCCGACCTTCGTGATACTTTCAAGTAATGAGCAGTACACAAATCAAACACGGATGCCCAAGTTTCGTTCTCCTAGGTTGAAGCATTCGTTTGCAGTAACAGTTTGAATTTTTAGGTTTCACTCTGTTTTCTCCTATATTGACAGAAGCAGTTCGAAATCTAAATCAACACGGTTTGTGCTAGCTTCCTGAAACTTGACACAATACAGTAGTTCTACGTTCTATCTCTAAGGTTTGTTTCCTCTTGATGTAGCCTTAAGCAAAGACTGGCGAATAACTCATTCAATGAAATGCGTTGCTGGGTTGCCAAAAAACTACCGTCTCCTGTAATCTCAACATATATTTTTTCTTCCGACCTGCATGATACTTTCAAGTAATGAGCTGTACACCAATCAAACTTGAATGCCCTAGTTTCGTTCTCCTAGGTTGAAGCATTCGTTTGCAAGAACAATTTGAATTTTTACGTTTCAATCTGTTTTCTCCTACATTGACACATGCAGTTAGAACTCTAAATCAACACGGTTTGTGCTAGCTTCTTGAAACTTGACACAATACAGTAGTTCTACGTTCTATCTCTAAGGTTTGATTCCTCTTGATGTAGCCTTAAGCAGAGACTGGAGAATAACTCATTCAATGAAAGGCGTTGTTAGGCTCCCACAAAACTACAGTCTCCTGAAATAACAACACATATTTTTTGTTCCGACCTTCATGATACTTTCAAGTAATGAGCAGTACACCAATCAAACTTGGATGCCCAAGTTTCGTTCTCCTAGGTTGAAGCATTCGTTTGCAGTAACAGTTTGAATTTTTATGTTTTACTCTGTTTTCTCCTATATTGACAGATGCAGTCCGAACTCTAAATCAAACACAGTTTGTGCTAGCTTCTTGAAACTTGACACAATACAGTAGTTCTACATTCTATCTCTAAGTTTTGTTTCCTCTTGATGTAGCCTAATGCAGGGACTGCGAATAACACTTATATGGAAAGGGTTTGCCAAACTTCCAAACACTAGCGTCTCCTGAAATCTCAACATATATTTTTTCATCCAATCTTCATGATACATTCACGTAATGATCAGTACACCAATCCCACTTGGATGCCCAAGTTTAGTTCTCCTTGATTGAAGCATTCGTTTCCAGGAACAGTTTGAATTTTTAGGTTTCACTCTGTTTTCTCCTATATTGACAGATGCAGTTCGAACTCTAAATCAACACGGTTTGTGCTAGCTTCTTGAAACTTGACACAATACAGTAGTTCTACGTTCTATCTCTAAGGTTTGTTTCGTCTTGAAGTAGCCTTAAGCAGAGACTGGAGAATAACTCATTCAATGAAAAGCGTTGTTAGGCTGCCACAAAACTACAGTCTCCTGAAATCACAACACATATTTTTTCTTCCGACCTTCATGATACTTTCAAGTAATGAGCAGTAGACCAATCAAACTTGGATGCCCTAGTTTCGTTCTTCTAGGTTGAAGCATTCGTTTGCAGTAACAGTTTGAATTTTTAGGTTTCACTCTGTTTTCTCCTATATTGACAGATGCAGTTCTAACTCTAAATCAACACGGTTTGTGCTAGCTTCTTGAAACTTGACACAATACAGTAGTTCTACGTTCTATCTGTACGGTTTGTTTCCTCTTGATGTAGCCTTAAGCAGAAACTGGAGAATAACTCATTCAATGAATGGCGTTGTTAGGCTGCCAAAAAACTACAGTCTCCTGATGACAACATATATTTCTTCTTCCGACCTTCATGATACTTTCAAGTAATGAGCAGTACACCAATCAAACTTGGATGCCCAAGTTTCGTTCTCCTAGGTTGAAGCATTCGTTTGCAGTAACAGTTTGAATTTTTAGGTTTCACTCTGTTTTCTCTTATATTGACAGATGTAGTTCGAACTCTAAATCAAACACTGTTTATGCTAGCTTGTTGAAACTTGACACAATACAGTAGTTCTACGTTCTATCTCTAAGGTTTGTTTCGTCTTGAAGTAGCCTTAAGCAGAGACTGGAGAATAACTCATTCAATGAAAGGCGTTGTTAGGCTGCCAAAAAACTACAGTCTCCTGAAATCACAGCATATATTTTTTCTTCCGACCTTCATGATACTTTCAAGTAATGAGCAGTACACAAATCAAACACGGATGCCCAAGTTTCGTTCTCCTAGGTTGAAGCATTCGTTTGCAGTAACAGTTTGAATTTTTAGGTTTCACTCTGTTTTCTCCTATATTGACAGATGCAGTTCGAACTCTAAATCAAACACAGTTTGTGCTAGCTTCATGAAACTTGACACAATACAGTAGTTCTACGTTCTATCTCTAAGTTTTGTTTCCTCTTGATGTAGCCTAATGCAGGGACTGCGAATAACACTTATATGGAAAGGGGTTGCCAAACTTCCAAACACTAGAGTCTCCTGAAATATCAACATATATTTTTTCATCCAATCTTCATGATACATTCACGTAATGATCAGTACACCAATCCCACTTGGATGCCCAAGTTTAGTTCTCCTTGATTGAAGCATTCGTTTACAGGAACAGTTTGAATTTTAGGTTTCACTCTGTTTTCTCCTATATTGACAGATGCAGTTCGAACTCTAAATCAACACGGTTTGTGCTAGCTTCTTGAAACTTGACACAATACAGTAGTTCTACGTTCTATCTCTAAGGTTTGTTTCCTCTTGATGTAGCCTTAAGCAGAGACTGGAGAATAACTCATTAAATGAAAGGCGTTGTTAGGCTGCCAAAAAACTACAGTCTCCTGAAATCACAGCATATATTTTTTCTTCCGACCTTCGTGATACTTTCAAGTAATGAGCAGTACACAAATCAAACACGGATGCCCAAGTTTCGTTCTCCTAGGTTGAAGCATTCGTTTGCAGTAACAGTTTGAATTTTTAGGTTTCACTCTGTTTTCTCCTATATTGACAGATGCAGTTCGAACTCTAAATCAAACACAGTTTGTGCTAGCTTCTTGAAACTTGACACAATACAGTAGTTCTACGTTCTATCTCTAAGTTTTGTTTCCTCTTGATGTAGCCTAATGCAGGGACTGCGAATAACACTTATATGGAAAGGGGTTGCCAAACTTCCAAACACTAGAGTCTCCTGAAATCTCAACATATATTTTTTCATCCAATCTTCATGATACATTCACGTAATGATCAGTACACCAATCCCACTTGGATGCCCAAGTTTAGTTCTCCTTGATTGAAGCATTCGTTTCCAGGAACAGTTTGAATTTTTAGGTTTCACTCTGTTTTCTCCTATATTGACAGATGCAGTTCGAACTCTAAATCAACACGGTTTGTGCTAGCTTCTTGAAACTTGACACAATACAGTAGTTCTACGTTCTATCTCTAAGGTTTGTTTCCTCTTGATGTAGCCTTAAGCAGAGACTGGAGAATAACTCATTCAATGAAAGGCGTTGTTAGGCTGCCACAAGACTACAGTCTCCTGAAATCACAACACATATTTTTTCTTCCGACCTTCATGATACTTTCAAGTAATGAGCAGTAGACCAATCAAACTTGGATGCCCTAGTTTCGTTCTTCTAGGTTGAAGCATTCGTTTGCAGTAACAGTTTGAATTTTTAGGTTTCACTCTGTTTTCTCCTATATTGACAGATGCAGTTCTAACTCTAAATCAACACGGTTTGTGCTAGCTTCTTGAAACTTGACACAATACAGTAGTTCTACGTTCTATCTGTACGGTTTGTTTCCTCTTGATGTAGCCTTAAGCAGAAACTGGAGAATAACTCATTCAATGAATGGCGTTGTTAGGCTGCCAAAAAACTACAGTCTCCTGAAATGACAACATATATTTCTTCTTCCGACCTTCATGATACTTTCAAGTAATGAGCAGTACACCAATCAAACTTGGATGCCCAAGTTTCGTTCTCCTAGGTTGAAGCATTCGTTTGCAGTAACAGTTTGAATTTTTAGGTTTCACTCTGTTTTCTCTTATATTGACAGATGTAGTTCGAACTCTAAATCAAACACGGTTTATGCTAGCTTGTTGAAACTTGACACAATACAGTAGTTCTACGTTCTATCTCTAAGGTTTGTTTCGTCTTGATGTAGCCTTAAGCAGAGACTGGAGAATAACTCATTCAATGAAAGGCGTTGTTAGGCTGCCAAAAAACTACAGTCTCCTGAAATCACAGCATATATTTTTTCTTCCGACCTTCGTGATACTTTCAAGTAATGAGCAGTACACAAATCAAACACGGATGCCCAAGTTTCGTTCTCCTAGGTTGAAGCATTCGTTTGCAGTAACAGTTTGAATTTTTAGGTTTCACTCTGTTTTCTCCTATATTGACAGAAGCAGTTCGAAATCTAAATCAACACGGTTTGTGCTAGCTTCCTGAAACTTGACACAATACAGTAGTTCTACGTTCTATCTCTAAGGTTTGTTTCCTCTTGATGTAGCCTTAAGCAAAGACTGGCGAATAACTCATTCAATGAAATGCGTTGCTGGGTTGCCAAAAAACTACCGTCTCCTGTAATCTCAACATATATTTTTTCTTCCGACCTGCATGATACTTTCAAGTAATGAGCTGTACACCAATCAAACTTGGATGCCCTAGTTTCGTTCTCCTAGGTTGAAGCATTCGTTTGCAAGAACAATTTGAATTTTTACGTTTCAATCTGTTTTCTCCTACATTGACACATGCAGTTAGAACTCTAAATCAACACGGTTTGTGCTAGCTTCTTGAAACTTGACACAATACAGTAGTTCTACGTTCTATCTCTAAGGTTTGATTCCTCTTGATGTAGCCTTAAGCAGAGACTGGAGAATAACTCATTCAAT
>NW_027510571.1:0-32762 GCF_048772815.1 Callospermophilus lateralis | reverse complement strand
AATGAGCAGTACACCAATCAAACTTGGATGCCCAAGTTTCGTTCTCCTATGTTGAAGCATTCGTTTGCAGGAACAGTTTGAATTTTTAGGTTTCACTCTGTTTTCTCCTATATTGAGAGATGCAGTTCGAACTCTAAATCAAACACGGTTTGTGGTAGCTTCTTGAAACTTGACACAATAAAGTAGTTCTACGTTCTATCCCTAAGGTTTGTTTCCTCTTGATGTAGCCTTAAGCAGAGACTGGCGAATAACTCATTCAATGAAAGGCGTTGGTAAGCTGCCAAAAAACTACAGTCCCCTGAAATCACAAGGTACATTTTTTCTTCCGAACTTCATGATACTTTCAAGTAATGTGCAGTACACCAATCAAACTTGGATGTCCAAGTTTCGTTCTCCTAGGTTGAAGCATTCGTTTGCAGGAACAGTTTGAATTTTTAGGTTTCACTGCGTTTTCTTCTATATTGACAGATGCAGTTAGAACTCTAAATCAAACACGGTTTGTGCTAGCTTCTTGAAACTTGACACAATGCAGTAGTTCACGTTCTATCTCTAAGGTTTGTTTCCTCTTGATGTAGCCTTAAGCAGAGACTGGCGAATAACTCATTCAATGAAAGGCATTGTTAGGCTGCCAAAAACTAGAGTCTCCTGCAATCACAACATATATTTTTTCTTCCGACCTTCATGATAACTTCAAGTAATGAGCAGTACACCAATCAAACTTGGGTGCCCAAGTTTCGTTCTCCTAGGTTGAAGCATTCCTTTGCAGGAACAGTTTGAATTTTTAGGTTTCACTGCGTTTTCTTCTATATTGACAGATGCAGTTAGAACTCTAAATCAAACACGGTTTGTGCTAGCTTCTTGAAATTTGACACAATACAGTAGTTCTACGTTCTAACTCTAAGGTTTGTTTCCTCTTGATGTAGCCCTAAGCAGAGACTGGCGAATAACTCATTCAATGAAAGGCGATGGTAGGCTGCCAAAAAACTACAGTCTCCTGAAATCACAACATACATTTTTTCTTCCGACCTTCATGATACTTTCAAGTAATGTGCAGTACACCAATCAAACTTGGATGTCCAAGTTTCGTTCTCCTAGGTTGAAGCATTCGTTTGCAGGAACAGTTTGAATTTTTAGGTTTCCCTGCGTTTTCTCCTCTATTGACAGATGCAGTTAGAACTCTAAATCAAACACGGTTTGTGGTAGCTTCTTGAAACTTGACACAATACAGTAGTTCTACGTTCTATCTCTAAGGTTTGTTTCCTCTTGATGTAGCATTAAGCAGAGACTGGCGAATAACTCATTCAATGAAAGGCGTTGGTAGGCTGCCAAAAAACTACAGTCTCCTGAAATCACAACATATATTTTTTCTTCCGACCTTCATGATAACTTCAAGTAATGAGCAGTACACCAATCAAACTTGGATGCCCAAGTTTCGTTCTCCTACGTTGAAGCATTCGTTTGCAGGAACAGTTTGAATTTTCAGGTTTCACTGCATTTTCTCCTATATTGTCAGATGCAGTTAGAACTCTAAATAAAACACGGTTTGTGGTAGCTTCTTGAAACTTGACACAAAACTGTAGTTCTACGTTCTATCTCTAAGGTTTGTTTCCTCTTGATGTAGCCTTAAGCAGAGACTGGCGAATAACTCATTCAATGAAAGGCGTTGGTAGGCTGCCAAAAAACTACAGTCTCCTGAAATCACAACATATATTTTTTCTTCCGACCTTCATGATACTTTCAAGTAATGAGCAGTACACCAATCAAACTTGGATGTCCATGTTTCGTTCTCCTAGGTTGAAGCATTCGTTTGCAGGAACAGTTTGAATTTTTAGGTTTCCTGCGTTTTCTCCTCTATTGACAGATGCAGTTAGAACTCTAAATCAAACACGGTTTGTGCTAGCTTCTTGAAACTTGACACAATACAGTAGTTCTACGTTCTATCTCTAAGGTTTGTTTCCTTTGATGTAGCCTTAGCAGAGACTCGCGAATAACTCATTCAATGGAAAGGCATTGTTAGGCTGCCAAAAAAACTACAGTCTCCTGAAATCACAACATATACTTTTTCTTCCGACCATCATGATACTTTCAAGGTAATGAGCACTACACCATCAAACTTGGATGTCCAAGTTTCGTTCTCCTAGGTTGAAGCATTCGTTTGCAGGAACAGTTTGAATTTTTAGGTTTCCCTGCGTTTTCTCCTATATTGACAGATGCAGTTAGAACACTAAATCAACACGGTTGTGGTAGCTTCTTGAAACTTGACACAATACAGTAGTTCTACGTTCTATCTCTAAGGTTTGTTCCTCTTGATGTAGACTTAAGCAGAGACTGGCGAATAACTCATTCAATGAAAGGCTGTTGGTAGGCTGCCAAAAACTACAGACTCCTGAAATCACAACATATATTTTTTCTTCCGACCTTCATGATAACTTCAAGTAATGAGCAGTACACCAATCAAACTTGGATGCCCATGTTTCGTTCTCCTACGTTGAAGCATTCGTTTGCAGGAACAGTTTGAATTTTCAGGTTTCACTGCGTTTTTCTCCTATATTGACAGATGCAGTTAGAACTCTAAATCAAACACGGTTTGTGGTAGCTTCTTGAAACTTGACACAATAAAGTAGTTCTACGTTTCTATCCCTAAGGTTTGTTTCCTCTTGATGTAGCCTTAAGCAGAGACTGGCGAATAACACTTTCAATGAAAGGCATGTAAGCTTCCAAAAAACTACCATCTCCTGAAATCTCAATGTATATTTTTTCATCCGACCTTTCCTGATAACTTCAGTAATGAGCAGTACACCAATCAAACTTGGATGCCCAAGTTTCGTTCTCCTAGGTTGAAGCATTCGTTTGCAGGAACAGTTTGAATTTTTAGGTTTCACTGCGTTTTCTCCTATATTGACAGATGCAGTTAGAACTCTAAATTAAACACGGTTTGTGGTAGCTTCTTGAAACTTGACACAATACAGTAGTTCTACGTTCTATCTCTAAGGTTTGTTTCCTCTTGATGTAGCCTTAAGCAGAGACTGGCGAATAACTCATTTAATGAAAGGCGTTGGTAGGCTGCCAAAAACTACAGTCTCCTGAAATCACAACATATATTTTTTCTTCCGTCCTTCATAATACTTTCAAGTAATGAGCACTACACCAATCAACTTGGATGTCCAAGTTCGTTCTCCTAGGTTGAAGCATTTGTTTGGCAGGAACAGTTTGAATTTTTAGGTTTCACTGCGTTTTCTCCTATATTGACAGATGCAGTTAGAACTCTAAATTAAACACGGTTTGTGGTAGCTTCTTGAAACTTGACACAATACAGTAGTTCTACGTTCTATCTCTAAGGTTTGTTTCCTCTTGATGTAGCCTTAAGCAGAGACTGGCGAATAACTCATTCAATGAAAGGCAGTGGTAGGCTGCCAAAAAACTACAGTCTCCTGAAATCACAACATATATTTTTTCTTCCGACCTTCATGATACTTTCAAGTAATGAGCAGTATACCAATCAAACTTGGATGTCCAAGTTTCGTTCTCGTAAGTTGAAGCATTCGTTTGCAGGAAGAGTTTGAATTTTTAGGTTTCACTGCGTTTTCTTCTATAGTGACAGATGCAGTTAGAACTCTAAATCAAACACAGTTTGTGCTAGCCTCTTGAAACTTGACACAATACAGTAGTTCTACCTTCTAACTCTAAGGTTTGTTTCCTCTTGATGTAGCCTTAAGCAGAGACTGGCGAATAACACATTCAATGAAAGTCATTGTTAAGCTTCCAAAAACTACCATCCCTGAAATCACAACATATATTTTTTCTTCCGAACTTCATGAACTTTCAAGTAATGAGCAGTACCCCAATCAAACTTGGATGTCCAAGTTTCGTTCTCCTATTTTGAAGCATTCGTTTGCAGGAACAGTTTGAATTTTTAGGTTTCACTGCGTTTTCTTCTATATTGACAGATGCAGTTAGAACTCTAAATCAAACACGGTTTGTGCTAGCTTCTTGAAACTTGACACAATACAGTATTTCTACGTTCTAACTCTAAGGATTGTTTCCTCTTGATGTAGCCTTAAGCAGAGACTGGCGAATAACTCATTCAATGAAAGGCGTTGGTAAGCTGCCAAAAAACTACAGTCCCCTGAAATCACAACGTACATTTTTTCTTCCGAACTTCATGATACTTTCAAGTAATGTGCAGTACACCAATCAAACTTGGATGTCCAAGTTTCGTTCTCCTAGGTTGAAGCATTCGTTTGCAGGAACAGTTTGAATTTTTAGGTTTCACTGCGTTTTCTTCTATATTGAAATATGCAGTTAGAACTCTAAATCAAACACGGTTTGTGCTAGCTTCTTGAAACTTGACACAATACAGTAGTTCTACGTTCTATCTCTAAGGTTTGTTTTCTCTTGATGTAGCCTTAAGCAGAGACTGGCGAATAACTCATTCAATGAATGGCATTGGTAGGCTGCCAAAAAACTACAGAGTCCTGAAATCACAACATATATTTTTTCTTCCGACCTTCATGATACTTTCAAGTAATGAGCAGTATACCAATCAAACTTGGATGCCCAAGTTTCGTTCTCGTATGTTGAAGCATTCGTTTGCAGGAAGAGTTTGAATTTTTAGGTTTCACTGCGTTTTCTTCTATAGTGACAGATGCAGTTAGAACTCTAAATCAAACACAGTTTGTGCTAGCCTCTTGAAACTTGACACAATACAGTAGTTCTACGTTCTAACTCTAAGGTTTGTTTCCTCTTGATGTAGCCTTAAGCAGAGACTGGCGAATAACACATTCAATGAAAGTCATTGTTAAGCTTCCAAAAAACTACCATCTCCTGAAATCACAACATATATTTTTTCTTCCGAACTTCATGATACTTTCAAGTAATGAGCAGTACACCAATCAAACTTGGAAATCCAAGTTTTGTTCTCCTAGGTTGAAGCATTCGTTTGCAGGAACAGTTTGAATTTTTAGGTTTCACTGCGTTTTCTTCTATATTGACAGATGCAGTTAGAACTCTAAATCAAACACGGTTTGTGCTAGCTTCTTGAAATTTGACACAATACAGTAGTTCTACGTTCTAACTCTAAGGTTTGTTTCCTCTTGATGTAGCCTTAAGCAGAGACTGGCGAATAACTCATTCAATGAAAGGCGTTGGTAGGCTGCCAAAAAACTACAGTCTCCTGAAATCACAACATACATTTTTTCTTCCGACCTTCATGATACTTTCAAGTAATGTGCAGTACACCAATCAAACTTGGATGTCCAAGTTTCGTTCTCCTAGGTTGAAGCATTCGTTTGCAGGAACAGTTTGAATTTTCAGGTTTCACTGCGTTTTCTTCTATATTGACAGATGCAGTTAGAACTCTAAATCAAACACGGTTTGTGCTAGCTTCTTGAAACTTGACACAATACAGTAGTTCTACGTTCTATCTCTAAGGTTTGTTTCCTCTTGATGTAGCCTTAAGCAGAGACTGGCGAATAACTCATTCAATGAAAGGCATTGTTAGGCTGCCAAAATCTAGAGTCTCCTGCAATCACAACATATATTTTTTGTTCCGACCTTCATGATAACTTCAAGTAATGAGCAGTACACCAATCAAACTTGGATGTCCAAGTTTCGTTCTCCTAAGTTGAAGCATTCGTTTGCAGGAAAAGTTTGAATTTTTAGGTTTCACTGTGTTTTCTTCTATAGTGACAGATGCAGTTAGAACTCTAAATCAAACACGGTTTGTGCTAGCCTCTTGAAACTTGACACAATACAGTAGTTCTACGTTCTAACTCTAAGGTTTGTTTCCTCTTGATGTAGCCTTAAGCAGAGACTGGCGAATAACTCATTCAATGAAAGGCGTTGGTAGGCTGCCAAAAAACGACAGTCTCCTGAAATCACAACATATATTTTTTCTTCCGACCTTCATGATACTTTCAAGTAATGACCAGTACACCAATCAAACTTGGATGTCCAAGTTTCGTTCTCCTAGGTTGAAGCATTCGTTTGCAGGAGAAGTTTGAATTTTTAGGTTTCACTGCGTTTTCTTCTATATTGACAGATGCAGTTAGAACTCTAAATCAAACACGGTTTGTGCTAGCCTCTTGAAACTTGACACAATACAGTAGTTCTACGTTCTAACTCTAAGGTTTGTTTCCTCTTGATGTAGCCTTAAGCAGAGACTGGCGAATAACACATTCAATGAAAGGCATTGTTAAGCTTTCAAAAAACTACCATCTCCTGAAATCACAACATATATTTTTTCTTCCAAACTTCATGATACTTTCAAGTAATGAGCAGTATACCAATCAAACTTGGATGTCCAAGTTTCGTTCTCCTAAGTTGAAGCATTCGTTTGCAGGAAGAGTTTGAATTTTTAGGTTTCACTGCGTTTTCTTCTATAGTGACAGATGCAGTTAGAACTCTAAATCAAACACGGTTTGTGCTAGCCTCTTGAAACTTGACACAATACAGTAGTTCTACGTTCTAACTCTAAGGTTTCTTTCCTCTTGATGTAGCCTTATGCAGAGACTGGCGAATAACACATTCAATGAAAGTCATTGTTAAGCTTCCAAAAAACTACCATCTCCTGAAATCACAACATATATTTTCTCATCTGAACTTCATGATACTTTCAAGTAATGAGCAGTACACCAATCAAACTTGGATGTCCAAGTTTTGTTGTCCTAGGTTGAAGCATTCGTTTGCAGGAACAGTTTGAATTTTTAGGTTTCACTGCGTTTTCTTCTGTATTGACAGATGCAGTTAGAACTCTAAATTAAACACGGTTTGTGTTAGCTTCTTGAAATTTGACACAATACAGTAGTTCTACGTTCTAACTCTAAGGTTTGTTTCTTCTTGATGTAGCCTTAAGCAGAGACTGGCGAATAACTCATTCAATGAAAGGCGTTGGTAGGCTGCCAAAAAACGACAGTCTCCTGAAATCACAACATATATTTTTTCTTCCGACCTTCATGATACTTTCAAGTAATGAGCAGTACACCAATCAAACTTGGATGTCCATGTTTCGTTCTCCTAGGTTGAAGCATTCGTTTGCAGGAGAAGTTTGAATTTTTAGTTTTCACTGCGTTTTCTCCTATATTGACAGATGCAGTTAGAACTCTAAATCAAACACGGTTTGTGCTAGCCTCTTGAAACTTGACACAATACAGTAGTTCTACGTTCTAACTCTAAGGTTTGTTTCCTCTTGATGTAGCCTTAAGCAGAGACTGGCGAATAACTCATTCAATGAAAGGCGTTGGTAAGCTGCCAAAAAACTACAGTCCCCTGAAATCCCAAAGTACATTTTTTCTTCTGAACTTCATGATACTTTCAAGTAATGTGCAGTACACCAATCAAACTTGGATGTCCAAGTTTCGTTCTCCTAGGTTGAAGCATTCGTTTGCAGGAACAGTTTGAATTTTTAGGTTTCACTGCGTTTTCTTCTATATTGACAGATGCAGTTAGAACTCTAAATCAAACACGGTTTGTGCTAGCTTCTTGAAACTTGACACAATACCGTAAGTTGTTCTACATTCTAACTCTAAGGTTTCTTTTCTCTTGATGTAGCCTTAAGCAGAGACTGGCGAATAACTCATTCAATGAAAGGCGTTGGTAGGCTGCCAAAAAACGACAGTCTCCTGAAATCAAAACATACATTTTTTCTTCCGACCTTCATGATACTTTCAAGTAATGAGCAGTACACCAATCAAACTTGGATGCCCAAGTTTCGTTCTCCTATGTTGAAGCATTCGTTTGCAGGAACAGTTTGAATTTTTAGGTTTCACTCTGTTTTCTCCTATATTGACAGATGCAGTTCGAACTCTAAATCAAACACGGTTTGTGGTAGCTTCTTGAAACTTGACACAATAAAGTAGTTCTACGTTCTAACCCTAAGGTTTGTTTCCTCTTGATGTAGCCTTAAGCAGAGACTGGCGAATAACTCATTCAATTAAAGGCGTTGGTAAGCTGCCAAAAAACTACAGTCCCCTGAAATCACAACGTACATTTTTTCTTCCGAACTTCATGATACTTTCAAGTAATGTGCAGTACACCAATCAAACTTGGATGTCCAAGTTTCGTTCTCCTAGGTTGAAGCATTCGTTTGCAGGAACAGTTTGAATTTTTAGGTTTCACTGCGTTTTCTTCTATATTGACAGATGCAGTTAGAACTCTAAATCAAACACGCTTTGTGCTAGCTTCTTGAAACTTGACACAATACAGTAGTTCTACGTTCTATCTCTAAGGTTTGTTTCCTCTTGATGTAGCCTTAAGCAGAGACTGGCGAATAACTCGTTCAATGAAAGGCATTGTTAGGCTGCCAAAAAACTAGAGTCTCCTGCAATCACAACATATATTTTTTCTTCCGACCTTCATGATAACTTCAAGTAATGAGCAGTACACAAATCAAACTTGGGTGCCCAAGTTTCGTTCTCCTAGGTTGAAGCATTCCTTTGCAGGAACAGTTTGAATTTTTAGGTTTCACTGCGTTTTCTTCTATATTGACAGATGCAGTTAGAACTCTAAATCAAACACGGTTTGTGCTAGCTTCTTGAAACTTGACACAATAAAGTAGTTCTACGTTCTAACTCTAAGGTTTGTTTCCTCTTGATGTAGCCTTAAGCAGAGACTGGCGAATAACTCATTCAATGAAAGGCGATGGTAGGCTGCCAAAAAACTACAGTCTCCTGAAATCACAACATACATTTTTTCTTCCGACCTTCATGATACTTTCAAGTAATGTGCAGTACACCAATCAAACTTGGATGTCCAAGTTTCGTTCTCCTAGGTTGAAGCATTCGTTTGCAGGAACAGTTTGAATTTTTAGGTTTCCCTGCGTTTTCTCCTCTATTGACAGATGCAGTTAGAACTCTAAATCAAACACGGTTTGTGGTAGCTTCTTGAAACTTGACACAATACAGTAGTTCTACGTTCTATCTCTAAGGTTTGTTTCCTCTTGATGTAGCATTAAGCAGAGACTGGCGAATAACTCATTCAATGAAAGGCGTTGGTAGGCTGCCAAAAAACTACAGTCTCCTGAAATCACAACATATATTTTTTCTTCCGACCTTCATGATAACTTCAAGTAATGAGCAGTACACCAATCAAACTTGGATGCCCAAGTTTCGTTCTCCTACGTTGAAGCATTCGTTTGCAGGAACAGTTTGAATTTTCAGGTTTCACTGCGTTTTCTCCTATATTGACAGATGCAGTTAGAACTCTAAAAAAAACACGGTTTGTGGTAGCTTCTTGAAACTTGACACAAAACTGTAGTTCTACGTTCTATCTCTAAGGTTTGTTTCCTCTTGATGTAGCCTTAAGCAGAGACTGGCGAATAACTCATTCAATGAAAGGCGTTGGTAGGCTGCCAAAAAACTACAGTCTCCTGAAATCACAACATATATTTTTTCTTCCGACCTTCATGATACTTTCAAGTAATGAGCAGTACACCAATCAAACTTGGATGTCCATGTTTCGTTCTCCTAGGTTGAAGCATTCGTTTGCAGGAACAGTTTGAATTTTTAGGTTTCACTGCGTTTTCTTCTATATTGACAGATGCAGTTAGAACTCTAAATCAAACACGGTTTGTGCTAGCTTCTTGAAACTTGACACAATACAGTAGTCCTACGTTCTATCTCTAAGGTTTGTTTCCTTTTGATGTAGCCTTAAGCAGAGACTGGCGAATAACTCATTCAATGAAAGGCATTGTTAGGCTGCCAAAAAACTACAGTCTCCTGAAATCACAACATATACTTTTTCTTCCGACCATCATGATACTTTCAAGTAATGAGCACTACACCAATCAAACTTGGATGTCCAAGTTTCGTTCTCCTAGGTTGAAGCATTCGTTTGCAGGAACAGTTTGAATTTTTAGGTTTCCCTGCGTTTTCTCCTATATCGACAGATGCAGTTAGAACTCTAAATCAAACACGGTTTGTGGTAGCTTCTTGAAACTTGACACAATACAGTAGTTCTACGTTCTATCTCTAAGGTTTGTTTCCTCTTGATGTAGACTTAAGCAGAGACTGGCGAATAACTCATTCAATGAAAGGCGTTGGTAGGCTGCCAAAAAACTACAGTCTCCTGAAATCACAACATATATTTTTTCTTCCGACCTTCATGATAACTTCAAGTAATGAGCAGTACACCAATCAAACTTGGATGCCCATGTTTCGTTCTCCTACGTTGAAGCATTCGTTTGCAGGAACAGTTTGAATTTTCAGGTTTCACTGCGTTTTCTCCTATATTGACAGATGCAGTTAGAACTCTAAATCAAACACGGTTTGTGGTAGCTTCTTGAAACTTGACACAATAAAGTAGTTCTACGTTCTATCCCTAAGGTTTGTTTCCTCTTGATGTAGCCTTAAGCAGAGACTGGCGAAAAACACTTTCAATGAAAGGCATTGTTAAGCTTCCAAAAAACTACCATCTCCTGAAATCTCAATGTATATTTTTTCATCCGACCTTCCTGATAACTTCAAGTAATGAGCAGTACACCAATCAAACTTGGATGCCCAAGTTTCGTTCTCCTAGGTTGAAGCATTCGTTTGCAGGAACAGTTTGAATTTTTAGGTTTCACTGCGTTTTCTCCTATATTGACAGATGCAGTTAGAACTCTAAATTAAACACGGTTTGTGGTAGCTTCTTGAAACTTGACACAATACAGTAGTTCTACGTTCTATCTCTAAGGTTTGTTTCCTCTTGATGTAGCCTTAAGCAGAGACTGGCGAATAACTCATTTAATGAAAGGCGTTGGTAGGCTGCCAAAAAACTACAGTCTCCTGAAATCACAACACATATTTTTTCTTCCGACCTTCATAATAATTTCAAGTAATGAGCAGTACACCAATCAAACTTGGATGTCCAAGTTTCGTTCTCCTAGGTTGAAGCATTCGTTTGCAGGAACAGTTTGAATTTTTAGGTTTCACTGCGTTTTCTTCTATATTGACAGATGCAGTTAGAACTCTAAATCAAACACGGTTTGTGCTAGCTTCTTGAAACTTGACACAATACCGTAAGTAGTTCTACGTTCTAACTCAAAGGTTTCTTTTCTCTTGATGTAGCCTTAAGCAGAGACTGGCGAATAACTCATTCAATGAAAGGCGTTGGTAGGCTGCCAAAAACTACAGTCTCCTGAAATCACAATATACATTTTTTCTTCCGACCTTCATGATACTTTCAAGTAATGTGCAGTACACCAATCAAACTTGGATGTCCAAGTTTCGTTCTCCTAGGTTGAAGCATTCGTTTGCAGGAACAGTTTGAATTTTTAGGTTTCCCTGCGTTTTCTCCTATATTGACAGATGCAGTTAGAACTCTAAATAAAACACGGTTTGTGGTAGCTTCTTGAAACTTGACACAATACTGTAGTTCTACGTTCTAACTCTAAGGTTTGTTTCCTCTTGATGTAGCCTTAAGCAGAGACTGGCGAATAACTCATTCAATGAAAGGCGTTGGTAGGCTGCCAAAAAACTACAGTCTCCTGAAATCACAACATATATTTTTTCTTCCGACCTTCATGATACTTTCAAGTAATGAGCAGTACACCAATCAAACGTGGATGTCCATGATTCGTTCTCCTAGGTTGAAGCATTCGTTTGCAGGAGAAGTTTGAATTTTTAGGTTTCACTGCGTTTTCTTCTATATTGACAGATGCAGTTAGAACTCTAAATCAAACACGGTTTGTGCTAGCCTCTTGAAACTTGACACAATACAGTAGTTCTACGTTCTAACTCTAAGGTTTGTTTCCTCTTGATGTAGCCTTAAGCAGAGACTGGCGAATAACACATTCAATGAAAGTCATTGTTAACCTTCCAAAAAACTACCATCTCCTGAAATCACAACATATATTTTTTCTTCCGAACTTCATGATACTTTCAAGTAATGAGCAGTACACCAATCAAACTTGGATGTCCAAGTTTCGTTCTCCTAGGTTGAAGCATTCGTTTGCAGGAACAGTTTGAATTTTTAGGTTTCACTGCATTTTCTTCTATATTGACAGATGCAGTTAGAACTCTAAATCAAACACGGTTTGTGCTAGCTTCTTGAAACTTGACACAATACAGTAGTTCTACGTTCTATCTCTAAGGTTTGTTTCCTCTTGATGTAGCCTTAAGCAGAGACTGGCGAATAACTCATTCAATGAAAGGCGTTGGTAGGCTGCCAAAAAACTACAGTCTCCTGAAATCACAACATATATTTTTTCTTCCGACCTTCATGATACTTTCAAGTAATGAGCAGTATACCAATCAAACTTGGATGTCCAAGTTTCGTTCTCGTAAGTTGAAGCATTCGTTTGCAGGAAGAGTTTGAATTTTTAGGTTTCACGGTGTTTTCTTCTATAGTGACAGATGCAATTAGAACTCTAAATCAAACACAGTTTGTGCTAGCCTCTTGAAACTTGACACAATACAGTAGTTCTACGTTCTAACTCTAAGGTTTGTTTCCTCTTGATGTAGCCTTAAGCAGAGACTGGCGAATAACTCATTCAATGAAAGGCGTTGGTAGGCTGCCAAAAAACTACAGTCTCCTGAAATCACAACATATATTTTTTCTTCCGACCTTCATGATACTTTCAAGTAATGAGCAGTACACCAATCAAACTTGGATGTCCAAGTTTCGTTCTCCTAGGTTGAAGCATTCGTTTGCAGGAACAGTTTGAATTTTTAGGTTTCCCTGCGTTTTCTCCTATATTGACAGATGCAGTTAGAACTCTAAATCAAACACGGTTTGTGGTAGCTTCTTGACACTTGACACAATACAGTAGTTCTACGTTCTATCTCTAAGGTTTGTTTCCTCTTGATGTAGCCTTAAGCAGAGACTGGCGAATAACTCATTCAATGAAAGGCGTTGGTAGGCTGCCAAAAAACTACAGTCTCCTGAAATCACAACATATATTTTTTCTTCCGACCTTCATGATAATTTCAAGTAATGAGCAGTACACCAATCAAACTTGGATGTCCAAGTTTCGTTCTCCTATGTTGAAGCATTCCTTTGCAGGAACAGTTTGAATTTTTAGGTTTCACTGCGTTTTCTTCTATATTGACAGATGCAGTTAGAACTCTAAATCAAACACGGTTTGTGCTAGCCTCTTGAAACTTGACACAATACAGTAGTTCTACGTTCTAACTCTAAGGTTTGTTTCCTCTTGATGTAGCCTTAAGCAGAGACTGGCGAATAACACATTCAATGAAAGGCATTGTTAAGCTTTCAAAAAACTACCATCTCCTGAAATCACAACATATATTTTTTATTCGGAACTTCATGATACTTTCAAGTAATGAGCAGTATACCAATCAAACTTGGATGTCCAAGTTTCGTTCTCCTACGTTGAAGCATCGTTTGCAGGAAAAGTTTGAATTTTTAGGTATCACTGCGTTTTCTTCTATAGTGACAGATGCAGTTAGAACTCTAAATCAAACACGGTTTGTGCTAGCCTCTTGAAACTTGACACAATACAGTAGTTCTACGTTCTAACTCTAAGGTTTGTTTCCTCTTGATGTAGCCTTAAGCAGAGACTGGCGAATAACACATTCAATGAAAGGCATTGTTAAGCTTTCAAAAAACTACCATCTCCTGAAATCACAACATATATTTTTTCTTCCAAACTTCATGATACTTTCAAGTAATGAGCAGTATACCAATCAAACTTGGATGTCCAAGTTTCGTTCTCCTAAGTTGAAGCATTCGTTTGCAGGAAGAGTTTGAATTTTTAGGTTTCACTGCGTTTTCTTCTATAGTGACAGATGCAGTTAGAACTCTAAATCAAACACGGTTTGTGCTAGCCTCTTGAAACTTGACACAATACAATAGTTCTACGTTCTAACTCTAAGGTTTGTTTCCTCTTGATGTAGCCTTAAGCAGAGACTGGCGAATAACACATTCAATGAAAGTCATTGTTAAGCTTCCAAAAAACTACCATCTCCTGAAATCACAACATATATTTTCTCTTCTGAACTTCATGATACTTTCAAGTAATGAGCAGTACACCAATCAAACTTGGATGTCCAAGTTTTGTTGTCCTAGGTTGAAGCATTCGTTTGCAGGAACAGTTTGAATTTTTAGGTTTCACTGCGTTTTCTTCTGTATTGACAGATGCAGTTAGAACTCTAAATTAAACACGGTTTGTGCTAGCTTCTTGAAATTTGACACAATACAGTAGTTCTACGTTCTAACTCTAAGGTTTGTTTCTTCTTGATGTAGCCTTAAGCAGAGACTGGCGAATAACTCATTCAATGAAACGCGATGGTAGGCTGCCAAAAAACTACAGTCTCCTGAAATCACAACATACATTTTTTCTTCCGACCTTCATGATACTTTCAAGTAATGTGCAGTACACCAATCAAACTTGGATGTCCATGTTTCGTTCTCCTAGGTTGAAGCATTCGTTTGCAGGAACAGTTTGAATTTTTAGGTTTCACTGCGTTTTCTTCTATATTGACAGATGCAGTTAGAACTCTAAATCAAACACGGTTTGTGCTAGCTTCTTGAAACTTGACACAATACAGTAGTCCTACGTTCTATCTCTAAGGTTTGTTTCCTTTTGATGTAGCCTTAAGCAGAGACTGGCGAATAACTCATTCAATGAAAGGCATTGTTAGGCTGCCAAAAAACTACAGTCTCCTGAAATCACAACATATACTTTTTCTTCCGACCATCATGATACTTTCAAGTAATGAGCACTACACCAATCAAACTTGGATGTCGAAGTTTCGTTCTCCTAGGTTGAAGCATTCGTTTGCAGGAACAGTTTGAATTTTTAGGTTTCCCTGCGTTTTCTCCTATATTGACAGATGCAGTTAGAACTCTAAATCAAACACGGTTTGTGGTAGCTTCTTGAAACTTGACACAATACAGTAGTTCTACGTTCTATCTCTAAGGTTTGTTTCCTCTTGATGTAGACTTAAGCAGAGACTGGCGAATAACTCATTCAATGAAAGGCGTTGGTAGGCTGCCAAAAAACTACAGTCTCCTGAAATCACAACATACATTTTTTCTTCCGACCTTCATGATACTTTCAAGTAATGAGCAGTACACCAATCAAACTTGGATGCCCATGTTTCGTTCTCCTACGTTGAAGCATTCGTTTGCAGGAACAGTTTGAATTTTCAGGTTTCACTGCGTTTTCTCCTATATTGACAGATGCAGTTAGAACTCTAAATCAAACACGGTTTGTGGTAGCTTCTTGAAACTTGACACAATAAAGTAGTTCTACGTTCTATCCCTAAGGTTTGTTTCCTCTTGATGTAGCCTTAAGCAGAGACTGGCGAATAACACTTTCAATGAAAGGCATTGTTAAGCTTCCAAAAAACTACCATCTCCTGAAATCTCAATGTATATTTTTTCATCCGACCTTCCTGATAACTTCAAGTAATGAGCAGTACACCAATCAAACTTGGATGCCCAAGTTTCGTTCTCCTAGGTTGAAGCATTCCTTTGCAGGAACAGTTTGAATTTTTAGGTTTCACTGCGTTTTCTCCTATATTGACAGATGCAGTTAGAACTCTAAATTAAACACGGTTTGTGGTAGCTTCTTGAAACTTGACACAATACAGTAGTTCTACGTTCTATCTCTAAGGTTTGTTTCCTCTTGATGAGGCCTTAAGCAGAGACTGGCGAATAACTCATTTAATGAAAGGCGTTGGTAGGCTGCCAAAAAACTACAGTCTCCTGAAATCACAACATATATTTTTTCTTCCGACCTTCATAATACTTTCAAGTAATGAGCAGTACACCAATCAAACTTGGATGTCCAAGTTTCGTTCTCCTAGGTTGAAGCATTCGTTTGCAGGAACAGTTTGAATTTTTAGGTTTCACTGCGTTTTCTTCTATATTGACAGATGCAGTTAGAACTCTAAATCAAACACGGTTTGTGCTAGCTTCTTGAAACTTGACACAATACCGTAAGTAGTTCTACGTTCTAACTCTAAGGTTTCTTTTCTCTTGATGTAGCCTTAAGCAGAGACTGGCGAATAACTCATTCAATGAAAGGCGTTGGTAGGCTGCCAAAAAACGACAGTCTCCTGAAATCAATACATATATTTTTTCTTCCGACCTTCATGATACTTTCAAGTAATGAGCAGTACACCAATCAAACTTGGATGCCCAAGTTTCGTTCTCCTATGTGGAAGCATTCGTTTGCAGGAACAGTTTGAATTTTTAGGTTTCACTCTGTTTTCTCCTATATTGACAGATGCAGTTCGAACTCTAAATCAAACACGGTTTGTGGTAGCTTCTTGAAACTTGACACAATAAAGTAGTTCTACGTTCTAACCCTAAGGTTTGTTTCCTCTTGATGTAGCCTTAAGCAGAGACTGGCGAATAACTCATTCAATTAAAGGCGTTGGTAAGCTGCCAAAAAACTACAGTCCCCTGAAATCACAACGTACATTTTTTCTTCCGAACTTCATGATACTTTCAAGTAATGTGCAGTACACCAATCAAACTTGGATGTCCATGTTTCGTTCTCCTAGGTTGAAGCATTCGTTTGCAGGAACAGTTTGAATTTTTAGGTTTCACTGCGTTTTCTTCTATATTGACAGATGCAGTTAGAACTCTAAATCAAACACGCTTTGTGCTAGCTTCTTGAAACTTGACACAATACAGTAGTTCTACGTTCTATCTCTAAGGTTTGTTTCCTCTTGATGTAGCCTTAAGCAGAGACTGGCGAATAACTCATTCAATGAAAGGCATTGTTAGGCTGCCAAAAAACTAGAGTCTCCTGCAATCACAACATATATTTTTTCTTCCGACCTTCATGATAACTTCAAGTAATGAGCAGTACACCAATCAAACTTGGGTGCCCAAGTTTCGTTCTCCTAGGTTGAAGCATTCCTTTGCAGGAACAGTTTGAATTTTTAGGTTTCACTGCGTTTTCTTCTATATTGACAGATGCAGTTAGAACTCTAAATCAAACACGGTTTGTGCTAGCTTCTTGAAACTTGACACAATAAAGTAGTTCTACGTTCTAACTCTAAGGTTTGTTTCCTCTTGATGTAGCCTTAAGCAGAGACTGGCGAATAACTCATTCAATGAAAGGCCATGGTAGGCTGCCAAAAAACTACAGTCTCCTGAAATCACAACATACATTTTTTCTTCCGACCTTCATGATACTTTCAAGTAATGTGCAGTACACCAATCAAACTTGGATGTCCAAGTTTCGTTCTCCTAGGTTGAAGCATTCGTTTGCAGGAACAGTTTGAATTTTTAGGTTTCCCTGCGTTTTCTCCTCTATTGACAGATGCAGTTAGAACTCTAAATCAAACACGGTTTGTGGTAGCTTCTTGAAACTTGACACAATACAGTAGTTCTACGTTCTATCTCTAAGGTTTGTTTCCTCTTGATGTAGCATTAAGCAGAGACTGGCGAATAACTCATTCAATGAAAGGCGTTGGTAGGCTGCCAAAAAACTACAGTCTCCTGAAATCACAACATATATTTTTTCTTCCGACCTTCATGATAACTTCAAGTAATGAGCAGTACACCAATCAAACTTGGATGCCCAAGTTTCGTTCTCCTACGTTGAAGCATTCGTTTGCAGGAACAGTTTGAATTTTCAGGTTTCACTGCGTTTTCTCCTATATTGACAGATGCAGTTAGAACTCTAAATAAAACACGGTTTGTGGTAGCTTCTTGAAACTTGACACAAAACTGTAGTTCTACGTTCTATCTCTAAGGTTTGTTTCCTCTTGATGTAGCCTTAAGCAGAGACTGGCGAATAACTCATTCAATGAAAGGCGTTGGTAGGCTACCAAAAAACTACAGTCTCCTGAAATCACAACATATATTTTTTCTTCCGACCTTCATGATACTTTCAAGTAATGAGCAGTACACCAATCAAACTTGGATGTCCATGTTTCGTTCTCCTAGGTTGAAGCATTCGTTTGCAGGAACAGTTTGAATTTTTAGGTTTCACTGCGTTTTCTCTTATATTGACAGATACAGTTAGAACTGTAAATTAAACACGGTTGTTGGTAGCTTCTTGAAACTTGACACAATACAGTAGTTCTACGTTCTAACTCTAAGGTTTGTTTCCTCTTGATGTAGCCTTAAGCAGAGACTGGCGAATAACTCATTCAATGAAAGGCGTTGGTAGGCTGCCAAAAAACGACAGTCTCCTGAAATCAAAACATATATTTTTTCTTCCGACCTTCATGATACTTTCAAGTAATGAGCAGTACACCAATCAAACTTGGATGTCCATGTTTCGTTCTCCTAGGTTGAAGCATTCGTTTGCAGGAACAGTTTGAATTTTTAGGTTTCACTGCGTTTTCTTCTATATTGACAGATGCAGTTAGAACTCTAAATCAAACACGGTTTGTGCTAGCTTCTTGAAACTTGACACAATACAGTAGTCCTACGTTCTATCTCTAAGGTTTGTTTCCTTTTGATGTAGCCTTAAGCAGAGACTGGCGAATAACTCATTCAATGAAAGGCATTGTTAGGCTGCCAAAAAACTACAGTCTCCTGAAATCACAACATATACTTTTTCTTCCGACCATCATGATACTTTCAAGTAATGAGCACTACTCCAATCAAACTTGGATGTCGAAGTTTCGTTCTCCTCGGTTGAAGCATTCGTTTGCAGGAACAGTTTGAATTTTTAGGTTTCCCTGCGTTTTCTCCTATATTGACAGATGCAGTTAGAACTCTAAATCAAACACGGTTTGTGGTAGCTTCTTGAAACTTGACACAATACAGTAGTTCTACGTTCTATCTCTAAGGTTTGTTTCCTCTTGATGTAGACTTAAGCAGAGACTGGCGAATAACTCATTCAATGAAAGGCGTTGGTAGGCTGCCAAAAAACTACAGTCTCCTGAAATCACAACATACATTTTTTCTTCCGACCTTCATGATACTTTCAAGTAATGAGCAGTACACCAATCAAACTTGGATGCCCATGTTTCGTTCTCCTACGTTGAAGCATTCGTTTGCAGGAACAGTTTGAATTTTCAGGTTTCACTGCGTTTTCTCCTATATTGACAGATGCAGTTAGAACTCTAAATCAAACACGGTTTGTGGTAGCTTCTTGAAACTTGACACAATAAAGTAGTTCTACGTTCTATCCCTAAGGTTTGTTTCCTCTTGATGTAGCCTTAAGCAGAGACTGGCGAATAACACTTTCAATGAAAGGCATTGTTAAGCTTCCAAAAAACTACCATCTCCTGAAATCTCAATGTATATTTTTTCATCCGACCTTCCTGATAACTTCAAGTAATGAGCAGTACACCAATCAAACTTGGATGCCCAAGTTTCGTTCTCCTAGGTTGAAGCATTCCTTTGCAGGAACAGTTTGAATTTTTAGGTTTCACTGCGTTTTCTCCTATATTTACAGATGCAGTTAGAACTCTAAATTAAACACGGTTTGTGGTAGCTTCTTGAAACTTGACACAATACAGTAGTTCTACGTTCTATCTCTAAGGTTTGTTTCCTCTTGATGAGGCCTTAAGCAGAGACTGGCGAATAACTCATTTAATGAAAGGCGTTGGTAGGCTACCAAAAAACTACAGTCTCCTGAAATCACAACATATATTTTTTCTTCCGACCTTCATAATACTTTCAAGTAATGAGCAGTACACCAATCAAACTTGGATGTCCAAGTTTCGTTCTCCTAGGTTGAAGCATTCGTTTGCAGGAACAGTATGAATTTTTAGGTTTCACTGCGTTTTCTTCTATATTGACAGATGCAGTTAGAACTCTAAATCAAACACGGTTTGTGGTAGCTTCTTGAAACTTGACACAATACCGTAAGTCGTTCTACGTTCTAACTCTAAGGTTTCTTTTCTCTTGATGTAGCCTTAAGCAGAGACTGGCGAATAACTCATTCAATGAAAGGCGTTGGTAGGCTGCCAAAAAACGACAGTCTCCTGAAATCAAAACATATCTTTTTTCTTCCGACCTTCATGATACTTTCAAGTAATGAGCAGTACACCATTCAAACTTGGATGCCCAAGTTTCGTTCTCCTATGTTGAAGCATTCGTTTGCAGGAACAGTTTGAATTTTTAGGTTTCACTCTGTTTTCTCCTATATTGACAGATGCAGTTCGAACTCTAAATCAAACACGGTTTGTGGTAGCTTCTTGAAACTTGACACAATAAAGTAGTTCTACGTTCTAACCCTAAGGTTTGTTTCCTCTTGATGTAGCCTTAAGCAGAGACTGGCGAATAACTCATTCAATTAAAGGCGTTGGTAAGCTGCCAAAAAACTACAGTCCCCTGAAATCACAACGTACATTTTTTCTTCCGAACTTCATGATACTTTCAAGTAATGTGCAGTACACCAATCAAACTTGGATGTCCAAGTTTCGTTCTCCTAGGTTGAAGCATTCGTTTGCAGGAACAGTTTGAATTTTTAGGTTTCACTGCGTTTTCTTCTATATTGACAGATGCAGTTAGAACTCTAAATCAAACACGCTTTGTGCTAGCTTCTTGAAACTTGACACAATACAGTAGTTCTACGTTCTATCTCTAAGGTTTGTTTCCTCTTGATGTAGCCTTAAGCAGAGACTGGCGAATAACTCGTTCAATGAAAGGCATTGTTAGGCTGCCAAAAAACTAGAGTCTCCTGCAATCACAACATATATTTTTTCTTCCGACCTTCATGATAACTTCAAGTAATGAGCAGTACACCAATCAAACTTGGGTGCCCAAGTTTCGTTCTCCTAGGTTGAAGCATTCCTTTGCAGGAACAGTTTGAATTTTTAGGTTTCACTGCGTTTTCTTCTATATTGACAGATGCAGTTAGAACTCTAAATCAAACACGGTTTGTGCTAGCTTCTTGAAACTTGACACAATAAAGTAGTTCTACGTTCTAACTCTAAGGTTTGTTTCCTCTTGATGTAGCCTTAAGCAGAGACTGGCGAATAACTCATTCAATGAAAGGCGATGGTAGGCTGCCAAAAAACTACAGTCTCCTGAAATCACAACATACATTTTTTCTTCCGACCTTCATGATACTTTCAAGTAATGTGCAGTACACCAATCAAACTTGGATGTCCAAGTTTCGTTCTCCTAGGTTGAAGCATTCGTTTGCAGGAACAGTTTGAATTTTTAGGTTTCCCTGCGTTTTCTCCTCTATTGACAGATGCAGTTAGAACTCTAAATCAAACACGGTTTGTGGTAGCTTCTTGAAACTTGACACAATACAGTAGTTCTACGTTCTATCTCTAAGGATTGTTTCCTCTTGATGTAGCATTAAGCAGAGACTGGCGAATAACTCATTCAATGAAAGGCGTTGGTAGGCTGCCAAAAAACTACAGTCTCCTGAAATCACAACATATATTTTTTCTTCCGACCTTCATGATAACTTCAAGTAATGAGCAGTACACCAATCAAACTTGGATGCCCAAGTTTCGTTCTCCTACGTTGAAGCATTCGTTTGCAGGAACAGTTTGAATTTTCAGGTTTCACTGCGTTTTCTCCTATATTGACAGATGCAGTTAGAACTCTAAAAAAAACACGGTTTGTGGTAGCTTCTTGAAACTTGACACAAAACTGTAGTTCTACGTTCTATCTCTAAGGTTTGTTTCCTCTTGATGTAGCCTTAAGCAGAGACTGGCGAATAACTCATTCAATGAAAGGCGTTGGTAGGCTGCCAAAAAACTACAGTCTCCTGAAATCACAACATATATTTTTTCTTCCGACCTTCATGATACTTTCAAGTAATGAGCAGTACACCAATCAAACTTGGATGTCCATGTTTCGTTCTCCTAGGTTGAAGCATTCGTTTGCAGGAACAGTTTGAATTTTTAGGTTTCACTGCGTTTTCTTCTATATTGACAGATGCAGTTAGAACTCTAAATCAAACACGGTTTGTGCTAGCTTCTTGAAACTTGACACAATACAGTAGTCCTACGTTCTATCTCTAAGGTTTGTTTCCTTTTGATGTAGCCTTAAGCAGAGACTGGCGAATAACTCATTCAATGAAAGGCATTGTTAGGCTGCCAAAAAACTACAGTCTCCTGAAATCACAACATATACTTTTTCTTCCGACCATCATGATACTTTCAAGTAATGAGCACTACACCAATCAAACTTGGATGTCCAAGTTTCGTTCTCCTAGGTTGAAGCATTCGTTTGCAGGAACAGTTTGAATTTTTAGGTTTCCCTGCGTTTTCTCCTATATCGACAGATGCAGTTAGAACTCTAAATCAAACACGGTTTGTGGTAGCTTCTTGAAACTTGACACAATACAGTAGTTCTACGTTCTATCTCTAAGGTTTGTTTCCTCTTGATGTAGACTTAAGCAGAGACTGGCGAATAACTCATTCAATGAAAGGCGTTGGTAGGCTGCCAAAAAACTACAGTCTCCTGAAATCACAACATATATTTTTTCTTCCGACCTTCATGATAACTTCAAGTAATGAGCAGTACACCAATCAAACTTGGATGCCCATGTTTCGTTCTCCTACGTTGAAGCATTCGTTTGCAGGAACAGTTTGAATTTTCAGGTTTCACTGCGTTTTCTCCTATATTGACAGATGCAGTTAGAACTCTAAATCAAACACGGTTTGTGGTAGCTTCTTGAAACTTGACACAATAAAGTAGTTCTACGTTCTATCCCTAAGGTTTGTTTCCTCTTGATGTAGCCTTAAGCAGAGACTGGCGAAAACACTTTCAATGAAAGGCATTGTTAAGCTTCCAAAAAACTACCATCTCCTGAAATCTCAATGTATATTTTTTCATCCGACCTTCCTGATAACTTCAAGTAATGAGCAGTACACCAATCAAACTTGGATGCCCAAGTTTCGTTCTCCTAGGTTGAAGCATTCGTTTGCAGGAACAGTTTGAATTTTTAGGTTTCACTGCGTTTTCTCCTATATTGACAGATGCAGTTAGAACTCTAAATTAAACACGGTTTGTGGTAGCTTCTTGAAACTTGACACAATACAGTAGTTCTACGTTCTATCTCTAAGGTTTGTTTCCTCTTGATGAAGCCTTAAGCAGAGACTGGCGAATAACTCATTTAATGAAAGGCGTTGGTAGGCTGCCAAAAAACTACAGTCTCCTGAAATCACAACACATATTTTTTCTTCCGACCTTCATAATAATTTCAAGTAATGAGCAGTACACCAATCAAACTTGGATGTCCAAGTTTCGTTCTCCTAGGTTGAAGCATTCGTTTGCAGGAACAGTTTGAATTTTTAGGTTTCACTGCGTTTTCTTCTATATTGACAGATGCAGTTAGAACTCTAAATCAAACACGGTTTGTGCTAGCTTCTTGAAACTTGACACAATACCGTAAGTAGTTCTACGTTCTAACTCAAAGGTTTCTTTTCTCTTGATGTAGCCTTAAGCAGAGACTGGCGAATAACTCATTCAATGAAAGGCGTTGGTAGGCTGCCAAAAACTACAGTCTCCTGAAATCACAATATACATTTTTTCTTCCGACCTTCATGATACTTTCAAGTAATGTGCAGTACACCAATCAAACTTGGATGTCCAAGTTTCGTTCTCCTAGGTTGAAGCATTCGTTTGCAGGAACAGTTTGAATTTTTAGGTTTCCCTGCGTTTTCTCCTATATTGACAGATGCAGTTAGAACTCTAAATAAAACACGGTTTGTGGTAGCTTCTTGAAACTTGACACAATACTGTAGTTCTACGTTCTAACTCTAAGGTTTGTTTCCTCTTGATGTAGCCTTAAGCAGAGACTGGCGAATAACTCATTCAATGAAAGGCGTTGGTAGGCTGCCAAAAAACTACAGTCTCCTGAAATCACAACATATATTTTTTCTTCCGACCTTCATGATACTTTCAAGTAATGAGCAGTACACCAATCAAACGTGGATGTCCATGATTCGTTCTCCTAGGTTGAAGCATTCGTTTGCAGGAGAAGTTTGAATTTTTAGGTTTCACTCCGTTTTCTTCTATATTGACAGATGCAGTTAGAACTCTAAATCAAACACGGTTTGTGCTAGCCTCTTGAAACTTGACACAATACAGTAGTTCTACGTTCTAACTCTAAGGTTTGTTTCCTCTTGATGTAGCCTTAAGCAGAGACTGGCGAATAACACATTCAATGAAAGTCATTGTTAACCTTCCAAAAAACTACCATCTCCTGAAATCACAACATATATTTTTTCTTCCGAACTTCATGATACTTTCAAGTAATGAGCAGTACACCAATCAATCTTGGATGTCCAAGTTTCGTTCTCCTAGGTTGAAGCATTCGTTTGCAGGAACAGTTTGAATTTTTAGGTTTCACTGCATTTTCTTCTATATTGACAGATGCAGTTAGAACTCTAAATCAAACACGGTTTGTGCTAGCTTCTTGAAACTTGACACAATACAGTAGTTCTACGTTCTATCTCTAAGGTTTGTTTCCTCTTGATGTAGCCTTAAGCAGAGACTGGCGAATAACTCATTCAATGAAAGGCGTTGGTAGGCTGCCAAAAAACTACAGTCTCCTGAAATCACAACATATATTTTTTCTTCCGACCTTCATGATACTTTCAAGTAATGAGCAGTATACCAATCAAACTTGGATGTCCAAGTTTCGTTCTCGTAAGTTGAAGCATTCGTTTGCAGGAAGAGTTTGAATTTTTAGGTTTCACGGTGTTTTCTTCTATAGTGACAGATGCAATTAGAACTCTAAATCAAACACAGTTTGTGCTAGCCTCTTGAAACTTGACACAATACAGTAGTTCTACGTTCTAACTCTAAGGTTTGTTTCCTCTTGATGTAGCCTTAAGCAGAGACTGGCGAATAACTCATTCAATGAAAGGCGTTGGTAGGCTGCCAAAAAACTACAGTCTCCTGAAATCACAACATATATTTTTTCTTCCGACCTTCATGATACTTTCAAGTAATGAGCAGTACACCAATCAAACTTGGATGTCCAAGTTTCGTTCTCCTAGGTTGAAGCATTCGTTTGCAGGAACAGTTTGAATTTTTAGGTTTCCCTGCGTTTTCTCCTATATTGACAGATGCAGTTAGAACTCTAAATCAAACACGGTTTGTGGTAGCTTCTTGACACTTGACACAATACAGTAGTTCTACGTTCTATCTCTAAGGTTTGTTTCCTCTTGATGTAGCCTTAAGCAGAGACTGGCGAATAACTCATTCAATGAAAGGCGTTGGTAGGCTGCCAAAAAACTACAGTCTCCTGAAATCACAACATATATTTTTTCTTCCGACCTTCATGATAATTTCAAGTAATGAGCAGTACACCAATCAAACTTGGATGTCCAAGTTTCGTTCTCCTATGTTGAAGCATTCCTTTGCAGGAACAGTTTGAATTTTTAGGTTTCACTGCGTTTTATTCTATATTGACAGATGCAGTTAGAACTCTAAATCAAACACGGTTTGTGCTAGCCTCTTGAAACTTGACACAATACAGTAGTTCTACGTTCTAACTCTAAGGTTTGTTTCCTCTTGATGTAGCCTTAAGCAGAGACTGGCGAATAACACATTCAATGAAAGGCATTGTTAAGCTTTCAAAAAACTACCATCTCCTGAAATCACAACATATATTTTTTATTCGGAACTTCATGATACTTTCAAGTAATGAGCAGTATACCAATCAAACTTGGATGTCCAAGTTTCGTTCTCCTACGTTGAAACATCGTTTGCAGGAAAAGTTTGAATTTTTAGGTATCACTGCGTTTTCTTCTATAGTGACAGATGCAGTTAGAACTCTAAATCAAACACGGTTTGTGCTAGCCTCTTGAAACTTGACACAATACAGTAGTTCTACGTTCTAACTCTAAGGTTTGTTTCCTCTTGATGTAGCCTTAAGCAGAGACTGGCGAATAACTCATTCAATGAAAGGCGTTGGTAGGCTGCCAAAAAACGACAGTCTCCTGAAATCACAACATATATTTTTTCTTCCGACCTTCATGATACTTTCAAGTAATGAGCAGTACACCAATCAAACTTGGATGTCCAAGTTTCGTTCTCCTAGGTTGAAGCATTCGTTTGCAGGAGAAGTTTGAATTTTTAGGTTTCACTGCGTTTTCTTCTATATTGACAGATGCAGTTAGAACTCTAAATCAAACACGGTTTGAGCTAGCCTCTTGAAACTTGACACAATACAGTAGTTCTACGTTCAAACTCTAAGGTTTGTTTCCTCTTGATGTAGCCTTCAGCAGAGACTGGCGAATAACACATTCAATGAAAGTCATTGTTAAGCTTCCAAAAAACTACCATCTCCTGAAATCACAACATATATTTTTTCTTCCGAACTTTATGATACTTTCAAGTAATGAGCAGTACACCAATCAAACTTGGATGTCCAAGTTTTGTTCTCCTAGGTTGAAGCATTCGTTTGCAGGAACAGTTTGAATTTTTACGTTTCACTGCGTTTTCTTCTATATTGACAGATGCAGTTAGAACTCTAAATCAAACACGGTTTGTGCTAGCTTCTTGAAACTTGACACAATACAGTAGTTTTACGTTCTAACTCTAAGGTTTGTTTTCTCTTGATGTAGCCTTAAGCCGAGACTGGCGAATAACTCATTCAACGAAAGGCGTTGGTAGGCTGCCAAAAAACTACAGTCTCCTGAAATCAAAACATACATTTTTTCTTCCGACCTTCATGATACTTTCAAGTAATGTGCAGTACACCAATCAAACTTGGATGTCCAAGTTTCGTTCTCCTAGGTTGAAGCATTCCTTTGCAGGAACAGTTTGAATTTTTAGGTTTCACTGCGTTTTCTTCTATATTGACAGATGCAGTTAGAACTCTAAATCAAACACGGTATGTGCTAGCCTCTTGAAACTTGACACAATACAGTAGTTCTACGTTCTAACTCTAAGGTTTGTTTCCTCTTGATGTAGCCTTAAGCAGAGACTGGCGAATAACACATTAAATGAAAGGCATTGTTAAGCTTTCAAAAAACTACCATCTCCTGAAATCACAACATATATTTTTTCTTCCAAACTTCATGATACTTTCAAGTAATGAGCAGTATACCAATCAAACTTGGATGTCCAAGTTTCGTTCTCCTAAGTTGAAGCATTCGTTTGCAGGAAGAGTTTGAATTTTTAGGTTTCACTGCGTTTTCTTCTATAGTGACAGATGCAGTTAGAACTCTAAATCAAACACGGTTTGTGCTAGCCTCTTGAAACTTGACACAATACAATAGTTCTACGTTCTAACTCTAAGGTTTGTTTCCTCTTGATGTAGCCTTAAGCAGAGACTGGCGAATAACACATTCAATGAAAGTCATTGTTAAGCTTCCAAAAAACTACCATCTCCTGAAATCACAACATATATTTTCTCTTCTGAACTTCATGATACTTTCAAGTAATGAGCAGTACACCAATCAAACTTGGATGTCCAAGTTTTGTTGTCCTAGGTTGAAGCATTCGTTTGCAGGAACAGTTTGAATTTTTAGGTTTCACTGCGTTTTCTTCTGTATTGACAGATGCAGTTAGAACTCTAAATTAAACACGGTTTGTGCTAGCTTCTTGAAATTTGACACAATACAGTAGTTCTACGTTCTAACTCTAAGGTTTGTTTCTTCTTGATGTAGCCTTAAGCAGAGACTGGCGAATAACTCATTCAATGAAACGCGTTGGTAGGCTGCCAAAAAACTACAGTCTCCTGAAATCACAACATACATTTTTTCTTCCGACCTTCATGATACTTTCAAGTAATGTGCAGTACACCAATCAAACTTGGATGTCCAAGTTTCGTTCTCCTAGGTGAAGCATTCGTTTGCAGGAACAGTTTGAATTTTTAGGTTTCCCTGCGTTTTCTCCTATATTGACAGATGCAGTTAGAACTCTAAATCAAACACGGTTTGTGGTAGCTTCTTGAAACTTGACACAATACAGTAGTTCTACGTTCTATCTCTAAGGTTTGTTTCCTCTTGATGTAGCCTTAAGCAGAGACTGGCGAATAACTCATTCAATGAAAGGAGTTGTTAGGCTGCCAAAAAACTACAGTCTCCTGAAATCACAACATATATTTTTTCTTCCGACCTTCATGATAACTTCAAGTAATGAGCAGTACACCAATCAAACTTGGATGCCCAAGTACGTTCTCCTACGTTGAAGCATTCGTTTGCAGGAACAGTTTGAATTTTCAGGTTTCACTGCGTTTTCTCCTATATTGACAGATGCAGTTAGAACTCTAAATAAAACACGGTTTGTGGTAGCTTCTTGAAACTTGACACAATACTGTAGTTCTACGTTCTATCTCTAAGGTTTGTTTCCTCTTGATGTAGCCTTAAGCAGAGACTGGCGAATAACTCATTCAATGAAAGGCGTTGGTAGGCTGCCAAAAAACTACAGTCTCCTGAAATCACAACATATATTTTTTCTTCCGACCTTCATGATACTTTCAAGTAATGAGCAGTACACCAATCAAAACTGGATGTCCATGTTTCGTTCTCCTAGGTTGAAGCATTTGATTGCAGGAGAAGTTTGAATTTTTCGGTTTCACTGCGTTTTCTTCTATATTGACAGATGCAGTTAGAACTCTAAATCAAAAACGGTTTGTGGTAGCTTCTTGAAACTTGACACAATACAGTAGTTCTACGTTCTATCTCTAAGGTTTGTTTCCTCTTGATGTAGCCTTAAGCAGAGACTGGCGAATAACTCTTCAATGAAAGGAGTTGGTAGGCTGCCAAAAAACTACAGTCTCCTGAAATCACAACATATATTTTTTCTTCCGACGTTCATGATACTTTCAAGTAATGAGCAGTACACCAATCAAACTTGGATGCCCAAGTTTCGTTCTCCTACGTTGAAGCATTCGTTTGCAGGAACAGTTTGAATTTTCAGGTTTCACTGCGTTTTCTCCTATATTGACAGATGCAGTTAGAACTCTAAATAAAACACGGTTTGTGGTAGCTTCTTGAAACTTGACACAATACTGTAGTTCTACGTTCTATCTCTAAGGTTTGTTTCCTCTTGATGTAGCCTTAAGCAGAGACTGGCGAATAACTCATTCAATGAAAGGCGTTGGTAGGCTGCCAAAAAACTACAGTCTCCTGAAATCACAACATATATTTTTTCTTCCGACCTTCATGATACTTTCAAGTAATGAGCAGTATACCAATCAAACTTGGATGTCCAAGTTTCGTTCTCCTAAGTTGAAGCATTCGTTTGCAGGAAAAGTTTGAATTTTTAGGTTTCACTGCGTTTTCTTCTATAGTGACAGATGCAGTTAGAACTCTAAATCAAACACGGTTTGTGCTAGCCTCTTGAAACTTGACACAATACAGTAGTTCTACGTTCTAACTCTAAGGTTTGTTTCCTCTTGATGTAGCCTTAAGCAGAGACTGGCGAATAACTCATTCAATGAAAGGCGTTGGTAGGCTGCCAAAAAACGACAGTCTCCTGAAATCACAACATATATTTTTTCTTCCGACCTTCATGATACTTTCAAGTAATGAGCAGTACACCAATCAAACTTGGATGTCCAAGTTTCGTTCTCCTAGGTTGAAGCATTCGTTTGCAGGAGAAGTTTGAATTTTTAGGTTTCACTGCGTTTTCTTCTATATTGACAGATGCAATTAGAACTCTAAATCAAACACGGTTTGAGCTAGCCTCTTGAAACTTGACACAATACAGTAGTTCTACGTTCTAACTCTAAGGTTTGTTTCCTCTTGATGTAGCCTTCAGCAGAGACTGGCGAATAACACATTCAATGAAAGTCATTGTTAAGCTTCCAAAAAAACTACCATCTCCTGAAATCACAACATATATTTTTTCTTCCGAACTTTATGATACTTTCAAGTAATGAGCAGTACACCAATCAAACTTGGATGTCCAAGTTTTGTTCTCCTAGGTTGAAGCATTCGTTTGCAGGAACAGTTTGAATTTTTAGGTTTCACTGCGTTTTCTTCTATATTGACAGATGCAGTTAGAACTCTAAATCAAACACGGTTTGTGCTAGCTTCTTGAAACTTGACACAATACAGTAGTTTTACGTTCTAACTCTAAGGTTTGTTTTCTCTTGATGTAGCCTTAAGCAGAGACTGGCGAATAACTCATTCAACGAAAGGCGTTGGTAGGCTGCCAAAAAACTACAGTCTCCTGAAATCAAAACATACATTTTTTCTTCCGACCTTCATGATACTTTCAAGTAATGTGCAGTACACCAATCAAACTTGGATGTCCAAGTTTCGTTCTCCTAGGTTGAAGCATTCCTTTGCGGAACAGTTTGAATTTTTAGGTTTCACTGCGTTTTCTTCTATATTGACAGATGCAGTTAGAACACTAAATCAAACACGGTTTGTGCTAGCCTCTTGAAACTTGACACAATACAGTAGTTCTACGTTCTAACTCTAAGGTTTGTTTCCTCTTGATGTAGCCTTAAGCAGAGACTGGCGAATAACACATTCAATGAAAGGCATTGTTTAGCTTTCAAAAAACTACCATCTCCTGAAATCACAACATATATTTTTTCTTCCGAACTTCATGATACTTTCAAGTAATGAGCAGGATACCAATCAAACTTGGATGTCCAAGTTTCGTTCTCCTAAGTTGAAGCATTCGTTTGCAGGAAGAGTTTGAATTTTTAGGTTTCACTGCGTTTTCTTCTATAGTGACAGATGCAGTTAGAACTCTAAATCAAACACGGTTTGTGCTAGCCTCTTGAAACTTGACACAATACAGTAGTTCTACGTTCTAACTCTAAGGTTTGTTTCCTCTTGATGTAGCCTTAAGCAGAGACTGGCGAATAACACATTCAATGAAAGTCATTGTTAAGCTTCCAAAAAACTACCATCTCCTGAAATCACAACATATATTTTTTCTTCTGAACTTCATGATACTTTCAAGTAATGAGCAGTACAGCAATCAAACTTGGATGTCCAAGTTTTGTTGTCCTAGGTTGAAGCATTCGTTTGCAGGAACAGTTTGAATTTTTAGGTTTCACTGCGTTTTCTTCTGTATTGACAGATGCAGTTAGAACTCTAAATTAAACACGGTTTGTGCTAGCTTCTTGAAATTTGACACAATACAGTAGTTCTACGTTCTAACTCTAAGGTTTGTTTCTTCTTGATGTAGCCTTAAGCAGAGACTGGCGAATAACTCATTCAATGAAACCCGTTGGTAGGCTGCCAAAAAACTACAGTCCCCTGAAATCACAACATACATTTTTTCTTCCGACCATCATGATACTTTCAAGTAATGTGCAGTACACCAATCAAACTAGGATGTCCAAGTTTCGTTCTCCTAGGTGAAGCATTCGTTTGCAGGAACAGTTTGAATTTTTAGGTTTCCCTGCGTTTTCTCCTATATTGACAGATGCAGTTAGAACTCTAAATCAAACACGGTTTGTGGTAGCTTCTTGAAACTTGACACAATACAGTAGTTCTACGTTCTATCTCTAAGGTTTGTTTCCTCTTGATGTAGCCTTAAGCAGAGACTGGCGAATAACTCATTCAATGAAAGGAGTTGTTAGGCTGCCAAAAAACTACAGTCTCCTGAAATCACAACATATATTTTTTCTTCCGACCTTCATGATAACTTCAAGTAATGAGCAGTACACCAATCAAACTTGGATGCCCAAGTTTCGTTCTCCTAGGTTGAAGCATTCGTTTGCAGGAACAGTTTGAATTTTCAGGTTTCACTGCGTTTTCTCCTATATTGACAGATGCAGTTAGAACTCTAAATAAAACACGGTTTGTGGTAGCTTCTTGAAACTTGACACAATACTGTAGTTCTACGTTCTATCTCTAAGGTTTGTTTCCTCTTGATGTAGCCTTAAGCAGAGACTGGCGAATAACTCATTCAATGAAAGGCGTTGGTAGGCTGCCAAAAAACTACAGTCTCCTGAAATCACAACATATATTTTTTCTTCCGACCTTCATGATACTTTCAAGTAATGAGCAGTACACCAATCAAACCTGGATGTCCATGTTTCGTTCTCCTAGGTTGAAGCATTCGATTGCAGGAGAAGTTTGAATTTTTAGGTTTCACTGCGTTTTCTTCTATATTGACAGATGCAGTTAGAACTCTAAATCAAACACGGTTTGTGCTAGCCTCTTGAAACTTGACACAATACAGTAGTTCTACGTTCTAACTCTAAGGGTTGTTTCCTCTTGATGTAGCCTTAAGCAGAGACTGGCGAATAACACATTCAATGAAAGTCATTGTTAAGCTTCCAAAAAACTACCATCTCCTGAAATCACAACATATATTTTTTCTTCCGAACTTCATGATACTTTCAAGTAATGAGCAGTACACCAATCAAACTTGGATGTCCAAGTTTCGTTCTCCTAGGTTGAAGCATTCATTTGCAGGAACAGTTTGAATTTTTAGGTTTCACTGCGTTTTCTTCTATATTGACAGATGCAGTTAGAACTCTAAATCAAACACGGTTTGTGCTAGCCTCTTGAAACTTGACACAATACAGTAGTTCTACGTTCTAACTCTAAGGTTTCTTTCCTCTTGATGTAGCCTTAAGCAGAGACTGGCGAATAACACATTCAATGAAAGGCATTGTTAAGCTTTCAAAAAACTACCATCTCCTGAAATCACAACATATATTTTTTCTTCCGAACTTCATGATACTTTCAAGTAATGAGCAGTACACCAATCAAACTTGGATGCCCAAGTTTCGTTCTCCTACGTTGAAGCATTCGTTTGCAGGAACAGTTTGAATTTTCAGGTTTCACTGCGTTTTCTCCTATATTGACAGATGCAGTTAGAACTCTAAATAAAACACGGTTTGTGGTAGCTTCTTGAAACTTGACACAATACTGTAGTTCTACGTTCTATCTCTAAGGTTTGTTTCCTCTTGATGTAGCCTTAAGCAGAGACTGGCGAATAACTCATTCAATGAAAGGCGTTGGTAGGCTGCCAAAAAACTACAGTCTCCTGAAATC
>NW_027510570.1:0-32762 GCF_048772815.1 Callospermophilus lateralis | reverse complement strand
TACTAGACAGGACACATCCATTAATGCATTCTCTTTTCTAATGTCTACAACAACGGACACAGTGGGATACACATAAACAGAAACCCTCGCCGTGTCAAATGACTTACTAGAAACTGTCTGCTCCAAACCAAACAAACCGCCTTTTCGATCTATTCTCAGAACATGAGACAAAACAACAAACACTCACCCACTCCCACAAAGGCACCTCCTTCCCCCAAGTAGGTCTGTGACTATCCGGAGTGTCCTCTGACTGGTGGGCCATACTATGTTCCCCCGAAATGGCCTGTCTTCTCTCAGATCTTGTTTCCTTGACCAACTCTGTGAAGATGTCAGGAAAAAGTGGTTAGCCACTACCTGTTTTCTCAGGAAAGGTCCATCTTCAGAGCTCTCCTGGCATTTGGCCATCCTCACATCATTAGGTACCAAGAAAACTGACTCTGTCCTTGGTAAATCCAAACAAGTGAGCCCACTGGGCTTGGGACTGGGACTGCCTCTGGGTGCCTGGCTTCTTGGATACCAAGTTCAGAGAGTTCCATCACCAAGGAAATGAGGTATGTCACATTCTTTGGAACTGAATGAGGTCACTGCCTCGGCAAACACTTTGTCCTAACAGTTGCTTCCAAGGGTTACATAAGATGGAGGTTTCCCCTACTTCCTGTGACACTTTCATAAGGTAGAATGTATATCAACCATTGGCACCCGGGAACAGCTCTCCACTCAGGCCTGGATCATTCCACCTTGTCTACAAAAAGAAGAGAGAGGCAGATTCAGACACATCCCTTCATCCTGACCAGGTTGTTTGCCATGGAAGTTGACTTTTGCTCTCTCAGGTGCTTCATACCTGCCTACAACTTCTCCAGGTATCATTTGTGCATGGACATTTGAGGTTCTCATCTGGTGGAAGATCCCCAACTTTCCTGTATTGTAAGAACCCCTCTGTCCCTGCTCTTCTGTAAAATGATTGAGGGAACAGTGTATACTTGGGGTTAAAAACAGGTTTGATTTAGTGACGAATGATTCTGTGCGATGAATAATGGGATTGGGAACCTGCAATATTTACAAGAATATAGAGGTGAAATATAAGTATGAAAAAAGAAATCTAGGTATGCTTTGAAGCCCAGAAGGGTTTTGCCCTTGATTGGGATTCTTAGCTTTGAATTATGTTCTGCAAAGATGTCTCAGATAATTTGATATACAATGGCATAGGACCTTGTACATTGGATGATTGAATTTAGAAGAGAACATCCAGTCAAAAAGGGATATTCAGTAGGTTTAGGAAGATAGTCGGTAGGTTTAGGAAGACGAGTGAGTATAGGATTTGGACCAAAAGTTCTTTAGCAATAGACTTTTGGTTATAGAGTGAATGTAAATGTCAGCACATATGAAGAGTCAGACACTATGTTGAACTGGGGAAAATATGTAGAAAAGCAGATATCAATGGAAACATTACGAAATCAGGCAAAGTATAAAGTGAGGGATAGAATTAGACATTTTCAACAGTGTTGAGTTTCAATATATATTAGGAAAAAACAAATATGTAGTCACCAATAGGAGTGACAATTGACAGCATTAGGCAACCTGGACATGGATGTTTTTAGAAATCCATGTTCACTTTCCATTTAGGCTTTGGTACAATCATAAGTGTGACCTTTCCATTTTTTGTCCAGAATATTACTGTGATAATGAGGTGACATGAGTATTTCTTTCACCATTTCTGGGAGCAATATATTGAAGATGTAAAATTAGAATCGGGGGTGCAAAGAGGTGTACCCTGTTTCTATGAACATAGAGAAAAACCACAAATAGACCATACTGTGAATAAATAATATAACTTTTTTGAACTTTAAATAATGAATTGAACTGATATCTGAAAAATAAAAGGAAATTGTATATTGATATACAATCATTCATTCCAACCAGTTATATATCTAATGGAAATATTAGTGTTTTGGTTTATCATGAAGAGTGTGTGAGTTTTGCTTCAAAATGATTATGGAAATTCAAAATAATGTGTTTGGAAAGAAGTCTCATGAAAAGACCAGTCAAGAAACCCTGACAATACATGTGTTCTGAAGCAAGAAGTGATTAATGTTGAAACAAATGCCTATTAATTTGTGAACTTGTGGATGAAATGTATATCCAATGATGTGCAAAAACTGAAGACAAATAATGTACCAGTGTCGAATACAAATGAATGACAAATTACATATCATGTCCCATAGGAGTCTACTTGCATTGATGTTAGACTGGGTCAGATACTGTAGAATAATTAGGATTTGTATGCACCCTTCACTGAAGTTAGTAGTCAGTACTAGGAAACAAATATGTATTTCAGGTGGATGAATATTTCTGATTATAATCTTGTGAAAAGTTGATTATAAATCCACATACATGAACATGAATGAATTTAGAGAGTGTATACTAGACACATATATTTCATATTTGGAAAACTTTGGAGAGTATATCTATATCTATATCTATACACACACACACACACACACAACACTCACAGACATTAAAAAGTACCAATATAAATGCCAATCGAAATTCATCAGTAAATATATATCATCCACAGATACAAAAATATTTATGTTTCTGACCATGAGTTTATGTATAATGTTGTTCTTCTAGGACGCTCTCTTATAGGTTGAATTTTCATTTCCAACAGCATTTAGGAGGAGTGAACACTTCTCACAATTTGTATCTGCCAAGACATCCACCTTACAAAAATGTACGTGTGATACCTGGTAGGATTCTATATATGCATATAAATATACATGTGTGAATAGGCTACAGAAATTGGAAACAAGTATTCATATATTTGTTAAGTTTAAAAACACACGGAGAATATTTCAATTAAAATTTTACTAGATGTATAACTCCTACCTTATATAATGCAAATGTCAAGTCCAACTATAGAACATGTCTCCTCTGAAGTGCTTGTATTTCTATTGTGTTGGGTTAATTTTCCCCATTATATTAGGATGAATAGTCTGAGTCTACTAGGTATGGGTTAGTGTCAGGGATTCAGTACTTCGAATGAAAAATTGGAAAATGAATCCAATGTGTATGTAAATATATGCTGCACAAATATCCTCCCGCTCTCATCCAAAACAATGCCTTGACATTACCTTCACCCCAAGTAAGACACAATTAGAGGAGAAGAGTTACACAATCAGTGAATACATATCGGGAATGGAAAATGCTCAGGAGTTCACAACCTTGGAGGTGGTTTAGGAGTTTCCACAAGTAAGGGACATGGTAAACACTCCACAAACATGTAACTCTGCTGGCCTAAAAACTTTTTGAGAAACTGCCTCTGAGCTTCCGCACTTGAAATATATGTTGTTTTCATGAGATTTGGCTTCCTTTGTAGTGAGACCATCAAAGCTGGGTCTGCATCTATGTTACCTGGAGGACATGGTTTCTTATTTTTCAATGAACAAGATGAAGCAGTGCTGAATCCTCTCTTTATAGGTAAACTGAGGCCACTGTGAACTAAGTGTCTCCCCGTCTCCCCGTGTGGACTGTGAAGCCATTTGGTCCTCTTCCACTTTTTGTGGTTTTTAGGCTGCTGCACTGTGAGTTTGGTATTTGTTTCACGAAATACTAGCAGCTAAACTGGGACACAGTGCTGGAGGGAGTTCTGTCACGTGTGGTGGGTCAGGGTCTGCAAGAGAATGCACCAACTAGGCTTCTATCTCTCACAGCTTGCCCCATTGCCCCCTTGTCCATATCAACCTGATTCTTAATTTTCCTCTTAAAACTCTCCATATAACAAGATGCCTTTACATATAAGGGTCTGCTGGCAGCACCATGTCAGTTACGAGCCATTTGGATTCCAATGGTAAATCCACATGGCCCTACCACGGATGTTTTATCAAACACCTCCCCAGCACTGCTCTAGACCCACTACTCAGCAGGCTCCAACTTACTGGCATCTCTGTTCTACACCATTTTTATGAAACTCAGTAAATCAATTCACTGTCTGGTATACTCATGATCAGCAACAGGACATCCAATGTTTCTCCAGTGCCACCTGTTCATAGGAATTTCAAAAACTTTCATGGTATTTATCTAGCCATTTTTCAAGCATGAAGTTGGAGGCACTGTGGGTTTCAATTCATTCAGCAAAGATTAAATGGTGAGGAAGCTCATTTCAATGAAATCTCTGGAGAACTCTCACAGGCACGGCTTCCCAAAGAGTGGACAAACGGTCACATTAGGCCAGGCCCATTGAGGTCTACAATGTGAGGTCCATGTGTGTTTTGACTCTCAACTATGGCTGCCATTTCTTTAAGAATAAAATCATGTGATATCCTTGCTGAGATTCCGAGGCCTCAGTGGAAATCTACCCGGGGCCTAGGTCTCAGTTTCCAAGAGTGACTTTCATGCGTGGCCTCTTAAAATCCCAACAAAATTCATGGCAATGCTTCTCTGAGTTCAGTTCCAAAACCAAGTGTCTAAGGGGAATCACACCAGAGTTCAAGCGCACGTGGAACCAGTCATTTTTTCCAATGCCACACAAATGACCAACATTAAAACCAAAACACTTCCACATGGCCCTCACCTTATTCCATATAGTCAATCATCTTAACCTCTGGCTGGAGGTTTCCATGAGGAACGCAGCCCAAGACAGTGTCCAAAATCAGCTCGTTTGCCCCTCATTTGCCTAAATTCAGGGTAGCCTGGACACCGTTGCTGTGAACCAGGAGTGAACAAATAAGCCTGCCGTTAAAACTTCTGTGTTTCTCCAATTTGAGGCCTACTGATTTTAGGTATGGATTCTTTAGGTGATTTAGAGTCATGCGAAAACACAAGCACCTCTGCAGGGCTTTAAGAACTCATTTGACTCACAGAATCCCTATTCATATTTGTTAGAGTGCAGGAACCTAACAGAGGAAGGCAAGAGACTTCATCCACAATGAATGATATTTTTTTGCCATTTTGGTTTTGGAAGCTCACATGGGATCATTCTTAAGATCCATCAGGTGCTGAGAATCTAAGTCACAGCCACACACAGGTCCAAGAGGCTGATAAAGACACATCCCTTTCCAAAGCAATTAAACAAAGAGCCACAGGTGAGGCCCATTCATTTCCATTTGAAAACTGTTTTCTTCAAGCTTCACAAAGGGGTGGACTGAGGCAAAGACCTTCCTGACATTCAGTGCAACACAACAATAAGTAAGCAAAAGGCCCAAAGCAGGGTTTCTGCACTGAGACTTTCCTTGTCACACTGATATCTGAGTTTTCTGAGATGCTCGCCATTCTCTTCAGCTATCCAGTACATGGCCATGTCACAGAGCTTGGAGGTGATACATATTTTGGACACAAATCCCTGAGCCTATTCTGGAGAGTGGCCAGAATTCAGGAAGAAAATAACAACTTAGAAAGATAGCAGGTGTTGCACATCGATAAGACAAGGTGCAGTCCATTCATATGTTGGGCAGGATGAATTATAGGGAAGATTTATACTAGACAGGACACATCCATTAATGCATTCTCTTTTCTAATGTCTACAACAACGGATACAGTGGGATACACATAAACAGAAACACTCGCCTTGTCAAATGACTTACTAGAAACCGTCTGCTCCAAACCAAACAAACCGCCTTTTCGATCTATTCTCAGAACATGAGACAAAACAACAAACACACACCCACTCCCACAAAGGCACCTCCTTCCCCCAAGTAGGTCTGTGACTATCCGGAGTGTCCTCTGACTGGTGGGCCATACTATGTTCCCCCGAAATGGCCTGTCTTCTCTCAGATCTTGTTTCCTTGACCAACTCTGTGAAGATGTCAGGAAAAAGTGGTTAGCCACTACCTGTTTTCTCAGGAAAGGTCCATCTTCAGAGCTCTCCTGGCATTTGGCCATCCTCACATCATTAGGTACCAAGAAAACTGACTCTGTCCTTGGTAAATCCAAACAAGTGAGCCCACTGGGCCTGGGACTGGGACTGCCTCTGGGTGCCTGGCTTCTTGGATACCAAGTTCAGAGAGTTCCATCACCAAGGAAATGAGGTATGTCACATTCTTTGGAACTGAATGAGGTCACTGCCTTGGCAACCACTTTGTCCTAACAGTTGCTTCCAAGGGTTACAAAAGATGGAGGTTTCCCCTACTTCCTGTGACACTTTTATAAGGTAGAATGTATATCAACCATTAGCACCCGGGAACAGCTCTCCACTCAGGTCTGGATTGTTCCACCTTGTCTACAATAAGAAGAGAGAGAGGCAGATTCAGACACATCCCTTCATCCTGACCAGGTTGTTCTGCCATGGAAGATGACTTTTGCTCTCTCAGGAGCTTCATACCTGCCTACAACTTCTCCATGTATCATTTGTGCATGGACATTTGAGGTTCTCATCTGGTGGAAGATCCCCAACTTTCCTGTATTGTAAGAACCCCTCTGTTTCTGCTCTTCTGTAAAATGTTTGAGGGAACAGTGTATATTCTGGTTAAAAACAGGTTTGATTTGGTGATGAATGATTCTGTGCGATGAATAATGGGATTGGGAACCTACAATATTTACAAGAATATAGAGGTGAAATATAAGTTTGAAAAAAGAAATCTAGGTATGCTTTGAAGCCCAGAGGGTTTTGCCCTTGATTGGGATACTTAGCTTTGAATTATGTTCTGCAAAGATGTCTCAGATAATTTGATATACAATGGCATAGGACCTTGTACATTGGATGATTGTATTTAGAAGAGAACATCCAGTCAAAAGGGATATTCAGTAGGATTAGGAAGATATTCGGTAGGTTTAGGAAGGACGAGTGAGTATAGGATTTGGACCAAAAGTTCTTTAGCAATAGACTTTTGGTTATAGAGTGAATGTAAATGTCAGCACATATGAAGAGTCAGACACTATGTTGAACTGGGGAAAATATGTAGAAAAGCAGATATCAATGTAAACATTACGAAATCAGGCAAAGTATAAAGTGAGGGATAGAATTAGACATTTTCAACAGGGTTGAGTTTCAATATATAAATTAGGAAAAAACAAATATGTAGTCACCAATAGGAGTGACAATTGACAGCATTAGGCAACCTGGACATGGATGTTTTTAGAAATCCATGTTCACTTTCCATTTAGGCTTTGGTACAATCATAAGTGTGACCTTTCCATTTTTTGTCCAGAATATTACTGTGATAATGAGGTGACATGAGTATTTCTTTCACCATTTCTGGGAGCAATATATTGAAGATGTAAAATTAGAATCGGGGGTGCAAAGAGGTGTACCCTGTTTCTATGAACATAGAGAAAAACCACAAATAGACCATACTGTGAATAAATAATATAACTTTTTTAACTTTAAATAATGAATTGAACTGATATCTGAAAAATAAAAGGAAATTGTATATTGATATACAATCATTCATTCCAACCAGTTATATATCTAATGGAAATATTAGTGTTTTGGTTTATCATGAAGAGTGTGTGAGTTTTGCTTCAAAATGATTATGGAAATTCAAAATAATGTGTTTGGAAAGAAGTCTCATGAAAAGACAAGTCAAGAAACCCTGACAATACATGTGTTCTGAAGCAAGAAGTGATTAATGATGAAACAAATGCCTATTAATTTGTGAACTTGTGGATGAAATGTATATCCTATGATGTGCAAAAACTGAAGAAATAATAATGTACCAGTGTCGAATACAATGAATGACAAATTACATATCATGTCCCATAGGAGTCTACTTGCATTGATGTTAGACTGGGTCAGATACTGTAGAATAATTAGGATTTGTATGCACCCTTCACTGAAGTTAGTAGTCAGTACTAGGAAACAAATATGTATTTCAGGTGGATGAATATTTCTGATTATAATCTTGTGAAAAGTTGATTATAAATCCACATACATGAACATGAATGAATTTAGAGAGTGTATACTAGACACATATATTTCATATTTGGAAAACTTTGGAGAGTATATCTATATCTATATCTATACACACACACACACACACACACACACACACACACACACAACACTCACAGACATTAAAAAGTACCAATATAAATGCCAATCGAAATTCATCAGTAAATATATATCATCCACAGATGCTTCTTCCGGACCCAGTCTCCTCTCCAAACACTCCTCCCTTAACACCTGTTAGTCTAGTCTATTATAATACCCCAGAGGAAAAAGGGACTCTTGCCGCAAAATGGGAAGGCCCCTATCCTGTCATTCTCTTTACCCTTACCGCCGCCAAACTCTCCTTACCAGACAACTGTCTCACTCCCTGGATTCACATGTCTAGGTTGAAGCCACATCACCAGGAGGCCCCACCTGCTGAAGACAGGGCCACCCCAGAGGAACTCCAAGAATCACCTACTGAACCTCCCCTTTACTCCTGCTCTCCACACCCATCTCACCCATTTTAGTTGTGGCTCACACGGTTTTCCTTGCAGCCCAATTCCTCTTAAAGAAGGAACAATGAGCTCTCCCAACACCCTAGTCTTCTCTAACTGCTTGTTTTTTGTGCTCTGCTTATTTTCTGTGCTCTGTCAGGACTGGTCTTTACCCTCCTCACCTACCATGCATTTATTCACTTTTCGGGAACGATACTCAGAACATGGCATGCAGAAGGTCTGCGCAGTGGATGCAACTACTTGCTTCATCCACAACTGCACCTCTATTTCCCTAAAATTGTCACCTTCAAGGACCTTCGTCCCTGGTAGCTGGAACTGGCCTTTCATTTGCTTCCTTTTTGATCAAACAAAAGACTATTGTCATTGGTGGCCTGAGATATATAATGGGTGCCCCTATTGGTCATGCATGTTCCATGATGAACGTGGTAGCTATTCTTACCACTCATTTGGTTACCCTGAAGGGTGGACTTCTAGTTACATAAAGTGGCATAAAGGCTCTTCATCCAGTAACAATGGATGGTATACTTTAGATAAACCTGACCCCAAGGCCAAACGATGGGGCTATGTTGAGTTTGCTGTCTATGCTCGGACAACCTCAGTCAGACCCACAGGGTGGATGACTATTGGCCGCACCCTGATTACGCAACCTAAGGCAAACATCCAGGTAGTCGAACACATTAAGGACTCAGAATCAAAACTTTGAGATCATATCCATAGCTCATCCAAAGAGGATTCAGAGCCTTCAACCCTCTCAGGTCCCCCTCCCACATGGCTCAATTTGCTACACCAAACTTTTTGATTATTAAACTCCACCCCTCTTTCTGTGCCTACTTCTCAGTGCTTTCTCTGTGCTTCACTTAGTCGTCCACTTCTAGCAGCAGTCCCATTAGCGGCAGGAAATATTCCAGCAAAACCCTACAATTTCTCTAAAAAGGACAACCCCTACATGTGACACGTATCCCACTGTGGGAAAGTTATTACACCAATACTTTATTTCCTTTCATCTGTTTCCACCTGCCAATAATGAATCCTTTACCCATTTGTTCCTTGAGCTACAGCACCCCATAGAGCCCTGTGTTTATGCAACCTGGACATTTCCTCTGGTGTAATGGTTCTTTAAGTACCTCAACCATCAATGTCTCTGGCGCCTGTTTCTTGGTTACTGTAGTTCCTCAGCTATCTTTGTATACTCCCACCGAATTCTGACAGTTGGCCCTACCTTCCCGCACCCGTAGGGTAGTCTTTCTGCCGGTTCTGGTAGGCCTCATTTTAACAACCTCAGTGACAGGTCTCGGACTCTCTGGTGGAGCTATAGGTCATGCTCTATGGGATCCAATGACCTTCAACAAAAACTGCAGGAAACACTCAATACCATGGCTGAGTCTCTGGGTTCCTTGCAGCGGCAGGTTACTTCATTGGCACAAGTGGCTTTACAGAACCAAAGGGCAATTGATCTTCTCACTGCAGAAAAAAGGGTTACATGCCTATTCCTCAGAGAGGAATTTTGCTATTATGTTAATGAATCTGGGCTAATAAAAAAAATGTTGTTAAATTGCAGGAATTATCGACCCAATTGCTCAAACCTACCTCCTCCAATCCCATAACGGGGTTCTTCCAATCCTATCTTGCCATGTACTTACTACATATCTTGGATCCCCTTATTTGGATGCTCCTTTTTTGTGCTCTCTTGCCCTGCATAATGAAGTGCCTTCAAACCCAACTGCATAAAATTCCTAATCAAACTTTCAACCAGCTTTTGCTTAGTCACTACCAGCCTCTGGTGACCGATGAATCCCCAACATCTCCAAGAGAACAGTTCACTCAGTGATGAAGCTCACTACCAGGCATGATGGAATGCAACGGGTATTAGACAGCGGGAGACAACGAGCTCGGAGAACCTCTTAATCTGCCATCCTGGATTCATAGTCTTTACCACCTTCTAAGCTTTCTCATGGTTCTTGGCCTCTTCTATGTCAGTCCCCCCACATGAAACTTCTGCCAAAAATTGACATTTGCTTTAATTTTTATCTTCATTCTGCTTTTATTCGCTCTGATCTTCTTCAGGTGCTGGCGACACCATGTCCAGGCAACGCTTCCAGTATTTCCTTGAGTCTCTGTTACAGGACCAGTGGCTGATACCAACAATCTCTTCCATCCAGGACTGGTTCCATGCCATCGACATCTTTGGCTTCAGGGAACATTCATTGACTTCACCCCTATGAAAATAGCTGTCTGTAGCCACTGGGTTTTATTTCTGGCTGCCATGATATCCCCATACCTGCCCCCTGAGCATTCCTCCACTTCTCTTTCTAGGCCCCACACCACCCCCACACAGCAGGAAGCAGCCAAATCTGACAAACGACACCCCACTTCCTAAGAAAACAAAAAGGGTGGAATGTTGGGAAAAGAATAAATGGCAGCCATACCGCAGAGAAAAACCCCAACATGGCGCCTAAGGACTTCTTCTTCCTACCTTCTTCATTTCTGCAGTGGCACAAAAAGTTCCCGCCCTTGTGAACTCTCCCGCCAGCGCCAATTTCAAATCTCGCTTGTGGGGAACCTTAGCCCCAATGAGAACTAATTCCTGGGCTCTGGAGCTGATATTTGAAAGAACTTGTCAATAAACGGGTTGCTGCCATTTATGTAAGCCATACCATCGCCCCCTTAGTTCTATATAAGCACACAGCTTTTAGCAATAAATTTGGAATTCTCCCGGTGAAGTTTCATTGCGTGGGGAATTATTTCACTCATGTTCAGCAACAGGATATCCAAAGGTTCTCCAGTGCCACCTGGTAATGGGAATTTCAGAAATTTGATAGTATTTATTTAACCATTTTTGAAGGATGAAGTTGGAGTCACTGTGCGTTTCAATTAATGCAGGAACCATTATGTGGTGAGGAAGCTCATTTAAATGAAATCTCTGGAGAAATCTCACAGGCAAGGCTTCCCAAAAAGTGGCCAAAAGGTCACATGAAGCCAGGATCATTGAGGTCTACAATATGAGTTCCATTTGTGTTTAGACTCTCAATTATGGCTGCCAAGTCTTTCAAAATAAAATCATGTGATATCCTGGCTGAGATTCTCACTGCACTGTGGAAAGACACCCTGGCCCTCGATCTCAGTTTTCAAGGGCGCATCTCATGCGTGGCCTCCTAAAATCCCAACACATTTCATGGCAATACTTCTTTGAGGTAAATTCCAGAACTCAGTCTCTAAGAGGAATCATGCCAGAATTCAAGCCCAGGTGGATCCAGTTATCTCTTCCAACCGCCAAACAAATGACCACAATTAAAACCAAACACTCCCACATGGCCCTCATCTTCTTCCATATAGACACTTATCATAACCTCTGGCTGGAGTTTTTCATGAGGGGTGCAGCCCAAGACAGTGTCAAAAATAAGCTCCCTTGCCCCTCATTTGCCTAAAGTCAAGGTGGCCTGGACACCCATCCGGTGAACCAGGAGTGATCAGATAGGCCAGCTGTTAATACTGCTCTGCATCTCCAATTTGAGGCCTACTGACTGTCAGGTATAGATTCTTTATATGATTTGGAGCCATGAGAAAACCCAAAAACCTATGGGTTAGCCTCTGCAGGGCTGTGCATAACTCATTTGAACCAAAGGATCCGTATTCTCACTTGATGGTGGTCAGGAACCTTACAAATGAATGTGAGAGACTTCATTCACAATAATTGCTCTTTTGGCCATTTTGGTTTTGGATGCACACATGGGATCTCTCTTTACATCCATCAGGTGCTGAGAATCTAAGCCACAACCTCACACAGGGCCAAGAGGCTGATTCAGACACATCCCTTTCCAAAGCAATTAAGCAAAGAGCCACAGGTGATGCCCATTCATTTCCATTTGAAAACTGTTTTCTTCAGGCTTCACAAAGGGGTGGCCTGAGGCAAAGACCTTCCTGACATTCAAGGAAACAGAACAATTGATAAGCAAAAGGCCGAAAGCATGGTTTCTCCACTGAGACTTTCTTGGTCACACTGATATCTGAGTTTTCTGAGATGCTCGCCGTTCCCTTCAGCTATCCAGGACATGGCAATGTCACAGAGCTTGGAGGTGGTACATATTTTGGACACAAAACCATGAGACTATTCTGGAGAGTGGTGAGAATTCTGGAAGAAACAGGAACTTAGGAAGGTAGCAGGTGTTGCCCATGGATAAGGCAAGCTGCAGTCCATTCATAAATTGGGCAGGATGAATGCCGGGAATCTTTCTACTATACAGGACATATCAATTGTTGCATTCTATTTTCTAATGTCTACAACCACGGACACAGTGGGATACACAGAAATAGAAACACTTGCCTTGTCCAACGACTTACTAGAAGAAGACCACTCCAAATCAAACAAACCGTCTTTCCTACCTATTCTCAGATCATGAGACAAAACCACAAAATCACACCCACCCCACAAAGACACCTCCTTCCCCCATGTAACTCTGTGACTATCCGGAGTTTCCTCTGAGTGGTGGGCCATACTATGTTCCCGCAAAATGGCCTGTCCTATCTCAGATCTGGTCTCCTTGGCCAACTCTGTGAAGTTGTCAGGAGCCTGCGGTGAACCACTACCTACTTTCTCAGGAAAGGCCCCTATTCAGAGCTCTCCTGGTATTTGGCCATCCTCACATATGTTGGTACCAAGAAAGACTGACACTCTCCTTGGTAAATTCAAACAAGTGAGCCTACTGGGTCTGGGACTGGACTGGCTCCGGGTGCCTGGCTTCCTGGATCCCAAGTTAAGAGAGTTCCATCACCAAGGAAGTGAGGTAGATCACTTCTTCAGGAACTGAATGAGGTCATTGCCTTGACAACCACTTTGTCCTAACAGTTGCTTTCAAGAGTCCCATGAGATGGAGGCTGCCCCTACTTCCTGTGACACTTTCACAAGTTAGAATGGTACATAAACCATGGGCACCCGGGAACAGCTCTCCACCTAGGACTGGTTTGGTCCATCTTCTCTACATTAAGAAGAGAGAGGCTGATTCATACACATCCCTTCATGCTGACAAGGTTGTTTGCCATAGAAGATGACTTTTCTCTCTCAGGTCTTTCGTAGCTGCCTACATCTTCTCAAGGGATCATTTCTGCATGGACCTTTGATGTTCTCAACAGGTGGAACATGCCCTACATTCCTGTATTTTAAGAGCAACCCTGTCCCTGCTGTTCTGTAAAGTTCGATTGAGAGAACAGTGTATGGTTTGGGTTAGTAACATGTTCAATTTGGGGTTAGGAATCCTTCTGCATGACGAATAATGGTATTGGGAAACTATGATATTTACAAGAATATATAGGTGAAATATAAGTATAAAAACAGAAATCTAGGGAAGATATGAAGTCCAGAAGGGCATTGGGCCCTTAATTGGTACACTTAGCTTTGAATTATTTTCTGCAAAAATGTCTCAGATAAATCTATATACAATGGCATAGGAGCTTGTACCTTGGATGATTGAATGTCGAATAGAACACCCACTCCAAAAGGGATTGTCGGTAGGATTAGAAAGATAGTCAGTAGGTTTACAAAGAAGAGTGAGAATAGGATTTAGACCAAAAGTTCTTAAGCAATAGGGTTTCAGGTAGACAGTGAATGTAAATGTCAGCACAAGTGAAGAGTCAGTCACAATGATGAACAGGGGAAAATATGTAGGAAAATAGATATAAATAGAGACATTACTAAATCAGGCAAAGTATAAAGTGAGTGATAGGATTAGACATTTTCAACAGGCTTGAGGTTGAATATATAATCTTAGGAAGAAACAAAAATGTAGTCACCAATAAGATTGACATTTGAGAGCATTAGGCCACCTGGACATGGAAGGTTTTAGTAATCCATGCTCACTTTCCATTTAGGCTTTGGTACAACCTTAAGGGTGACCTTTGATTTTTTTGTCCAGAATATTACTGTGATAAAATGTATATATAGATCAGGTGACATGAGTATTTCTTCCACCATTTTTTGAGGAATATTTTGAAAACGTATAAATTAGTATTGAGGGTAAAAATAGGTGTACCCTGTGACTATGAATATAGAGATAATGCATGAATAGACCATACAGTTAATAAATAATATAACTGGTTCCACTTTAAATAATGTATTGAATTGATATCTGAAAATACATAAGAAATCATATATTGATATATAATCATTCATAACAACTAGTTATACGTCTAATTGTAATCCTAGGGTTATGGTATATCATGAAGAGTGTGTGAGTTTTGCATCAAAAGTGATTATGGAAATCAAAAATAATGTGTTTGGAAAGAAGTCTCATGAAAAGACCAGTTTGAAACATGGCGGAACACGTGTTTTCTGAAGCAGAAAGTGATTGAAAGTGAAATAAATGCCTATAAATTTGTGAACTTGTGGATGAAATATATATCCAATAATGTGCATAAACTGAAGAAATAGTAATGTACTAGTTTTGAATAAAAATGAACTTCAAAATACTTATCATGTCCCATAGGAATCTACTTGCATTGATGTGAAAATGGATCAGTTACTGTAGAAATATTAGGATTTATATGCACCATTCACTGAAGTTAGTTTTCAATACTAGGAAAAAAATACGTATATCAGGTGAATGAATATTTCTGAGAATAATCTTGTGAAAATTTGATTATAAATCCATATACATAATCATGAATGAATTTAGGGAGTGTATAATAAGACACATATATTAAATATTTTGAAATATCTGGAGAGAATATATATATATATATATATATATATATATATATATATATATCCACACACAGATTTTAAAAATTAGCAATATATATGCCAATCGAATTACACCGTGAAATATGTATCATCCACAGATCCAAAAATATTCATTTTACTGGATATGGATTTATGTATAACTTTTTTCAACTAGGAAGCTCACCCATAGGTTGAATTTTCTGGTCAAACAGCGTTTAAGAGGAGTGATCTCTTCTCACACTTTGTATCTACCAAGTCATGTAACTCACAAGAATATACGTGTGATACCAGGTAGGATTCTATATGTGCATATAAAAATACATGTGCTGAATAGAATACAGAGAAAGGGAGACAGGAATTCACATATTTGTTAACTTTAAAAGCACATGGAAAACTATTTCAACAAAAAATTGACTAGATTTATAACTCCTACCCTATATAATGCAAAAGGCAAGTCCAAGTATACAACATGCCTCCTCTGAACTGCTTGTATTTCTATTCTGTTTCCGTTATTTTTCTCCATCATATTAGGATTAGTATTCAGAATCTAGCAGAGCATGTGTTAGTGTCAGGGATTCAGTATTTCAAATGTAAAATAGAAAAATGAATCCAATGTGTATGCAAATATGTGCTAAACAAAATCTTCCCACTCTCATCCAGAACAATTCCTTGATATTTTTTTCGCCCAAAGTAAGACACAATTAGAGGAGAAGAGTAATAAAATCTGTGAATAATATGCTCAGGAGTTTACAACCTTGGAAGTGGTAGAGGAGTTTCCCTAGTATGGGACAGGGTAAACACTCCATAAACATGGAGCTCTGCTGGCCTAAATACTTCTTGAGAAACTGCCTCTGAGTTTGGGCACTTGAAATATATGTTGTTGTCAGGAGCTTTAGCTTCTTTTTAGTGAGACTATCAAAGCTGTGTCTGCATCTATGTGACCTGGAGGACATGGTTTCTTATTTTCCAATGAACATGAGGCAGCAGTGCTGAATTCTCTCTTTGTAAGTAAACTGTGGCCACTGGGGGCTAAGGGTATTCCCATGTGGACTGGGAAGCCATTTGGTCATCCTCCACTTTTCGTGGTGTTTCTTGCTGCTGCACTGGGACTTTGGCATTTGCTTCATGAAATAAAAGAAGTTCAACTGGGACACAGTTCTGGAGGCAATTCTTTCATGTGTGGTTGGTCAGGGTCTGCAGGAGAATGCACCAACCAGGTTTCTATCCCACATAGCTTGGCCCCATGTCCATAGTAACCTGATTCTAAACATTGCCCGGAAACATCTCCATATAACCAGAAGCCTTTACATGGAAGGGTTTGCTGGCTTCACCATGTAAGTCACAAGCCATTTGGGATCCAATGGCAGATCCACATGGCCCCACCACAAATTTTTTATCACACACCTGCCTACCACTGCTCTAGGCCCACTACTCAGCAGGTTCCAACATATTGGCATCTCTGTTCTACACCATTTTCATGAAACCCACTCAATCAAGGCACTGTCTTGCATATTTACGATCAGCAACAGGACATCCAAAGTTTCTCCAGTGCCACCTGGTCATGGGAATTTCAAAAATTTCATGGTATTTATCTAGGCATTTTTCAAGGATGACGTTGCAGGCACTGTGGGTTTCAATTCATTCAGGAACCTTTAAAAGGTGAGGAAGCTCATTTCAATGAATGCTCTGTAGAACTCTCACAGGCAAGTCTTCCCAAAGAGTGGCCAAAATGTCACATGAAGCCAGGCCTATTGAGGTCTACAGTGTGACGTCCATGGGTGTTGTGACTCTCAACAATGGCTGACAAGTCTTTCAGAATTAAATCATGTGATCTTCTGGCTGAGATACCCAGGGCTCTGTGGAAAGCCACCCTGGGCCTAGATCTCAGTTTCCAAGGGTGATTCTCATGGGTGGACTCCTAAAATCCCAACAAAATTCATGGCAATACTTCTCTGAATTCAGTCTCTAAGGGGAATCACACCAGAGTTCAAGCCCAGGTGGTCCCAGTCATGTCTTCCAACCGGACACAAATGACCAAAATTAAAACCAAAACCCTCCCATATGGCCCTCATCTTCTTCCATATAGACTCTAATCACAACCTCTGGCTGAAGGTTTCCATGAGTGGCGGAGTCCAAGAGAGTGTCCAAAATAACTCCCTTGCCCCTCATTGGCGTAAATTCAGGGTGGTCTGGACACCCTTCATGTGAAACAGGAGTGATCAAATATGCTAGACGTTAATACTTCTATGCTTCTCCAATTTGTGGAAAACTGAGTGTCAGGTATATATTTTTATGTGATTTGCAGTCATGAGAAAACACAAGCTCCTCTGCAGGTCTTTGAAGAACCCATTTGACCCAAAGGATCCCTATTCTCACTTGATGGAGTTCAAGAACTTTAAAGAGGAAGGGGACAGACTTCATCCACAAGGACTGCTTTTTGCCCATTTTGGTTTTGGATGCACACATGGGATCTCTCTTTACATCCACCACGTGCTGAGTATCTAAGCCACAACCTCACACAGGGCCAAGAGGCTGATTCAGACACATCCCTTTTCAAAGCAATTAAGCAAAAAGCCACAGGTGATCCATATTCATTTCCATTTGAAAACTGTTTTTTTCAGGCTTCACAAAGGGGTGGCATGAGGCAAAGACCTTCCTGACATTCAGGGCAACAGAACATTAGGTTAGCAAACGGCCCAAAGCAGTGTTTCTCCACTGAGACTTTCCTGGTCACACTGATATCTGAATTTTCTGAGACGCTCGCCATTCCCTTCAGCTATCCAGTACATGGCCATGTCACAGAGCTTGGAGGTGGTACATAACTTGGTCACAAAATCATGAGCCTATTCTGGAGAGTGGCCAGAATTCAGGAAGAAAACAGGAACTTAGGAAGATAGCAGGTGTTACCCATCCATAAGGCAAGCCGCATTCCTTTCATACATTGGGCAGAAAGAATTCTGGTAAGCTTTCTACTAGCCTGGACACATCCTTTGATGCATTGCATTCTCTTTTCTAATGTCCACAACCATGGACACAGTGGGATACACAGACATAAAAACACTCGCCTTGTCAAATCACTTGTTAGAAATCGTCCACTCCAAACCAAACAAACTGCCTTTCCTACCTATTCTCAGAACATGAGACAAAATCACAAACACACACTCACACCCACAAATTCACCTCCTTTCCCAAAGTAGGTCTCTGACTATCGGGTGTGACCTCTGACTGGTGGGCCGTACTATGTTCCCATCAAATGGCCTGTTCTGTCTCAGATCTGGTTTCCTTGGCCAACTCTGTGAAGTTGTCAGGAGACAACGGTGAGCCACTTCCTGCTTACTCAGGAAAGGCCACTCTTCAGAGCTTTCCTGGCATTTGGCCATCCTCACATCAGTAGATACCAAGAAAGACTGACTCTGTCTTTGGTAAATCAAAAGAAGTGAGACCACTGGGACTGGGCCTGGGACTAGATTTGTGTGCCTGGATGCCTGTATCCCAAGTTCAGAGAGTTCCATCACCAAGAATGTGAGGTGAGGTCACTTCCTTCAGGAACTGAATGAGGTCAATGCCTTGGCAAGCACGTTGTCCTAACATTTGCTTCCAAAGGTCCCATGAAATGGAGGCTGTCCCTAATTCCTTTGACACTTTCACAAGTTAGAATGGTATATCAAACATTGGTAACCAGGAACAGCTCTCCACAGAGGCCTCGTTTGGTCCTTCTTCTCTACATAAAGAAGAGAGAGGCTGATTCAGACACATCCCTTCATGCTGACCAGGTTGTTTGCAATGAAAGATGACTTTTGCTCTCTCAGTTCCTTCATAGGTGTCTACAACTTCTCTAGGGATCATTTGCGCATAGACCTTTGAGTTTCTCAGCAGTTGGAAGATCCCCTAAATTCCTGTATTTTAAGACCAACTCTGTCCTTGCTCTTCTCTAAAGTTAGATTGAGGGAACAGTGTATGGTTAGGGTTAATAACAGGTTTGATTTGGAATAGAAATCATTCTGCTGGATGAATAATGGTATTGGGAACCTGCGATATTTTCAAGAATATATAGGTAAAATATATGAATCTGAAAACAAAAATCTAGGTAAGATTTGAAGCCCAGAAGGGCATTGGGCTTTTGATTGGGTATTAAGCATAGGACCTTGTAATTTGGATGATTGATTTTCAAAGAGAACTTCCAGTCAAAATGGATAGTCAGTAGTATTAGGAAGATAGTCAGTATGTTTATAAAGGAGAGTGAGTATAGGATTTGGACCAAAAGTTCTTTAGCTATAGGGTTTCGGGTATTGAGTGAATGTAAATGTCAGCACATGTGAAGAATTAATCACAATGATGAACTGGGGAAAATATGTAGGAATGCAGATATCAATAGAGACTTTAGGAAATCTGGCAAAGTATAGTCGGTAGTGAAATGTTAATAAAATAGATTCTTGTCACTTCCTGTTTTACTGTATGCTTAATAAAACACTGTTGAAATCTTGAGAAGTGATTTCTAATCTTTTTCCCAGAATGTGCTGTCCCCAACTGCCAAACTTCAGAATGTACTCCCTCACCCAGTTGCACGCAAACTGCTCACCCGCCCAGGCCCATCAATAAACTTTCCTCCCTGCCCTCTTCAAGGAAAGTATATAAGCTCTGCTTAAGCTGTTCTCAGGGTTCTCTGCTCTATTCAAATGAGCTCTGAGCCCCAGCATGCTGGACCCCCAATAAACCCTTTGTTTTTGCATGAGAGAGTCTCTTGGTGGTCTCTTCCCCCAATGCTCTTCCGATATTTATATATGGAGGTTCCACCGAAATCCAGCAGTGGTGAACGAGAGACCCCAATGGGCTACTCTCAGGGTAAGTAAGGCACCTCTTTCTGGTTTCAGGTTACAGGTTAGGGCTTGGCAAAATGGCTGTCGATGAAGTGTGTGAGCTCTCTTTGATGGTGGCTGGCAGACGTGTCACAGAGCCACAAACCAAGTCCCTGGGGGACGCCACAGAGGACTCGGGAATCAAGGAATAATAGTCTCCTCGACTCAGTGATACTTTGTTTCAGATTCGGTATTGCCAGCCCATCGGGTTTTGCCACCTGCTCAGTCTTGGTCTCAGTGTTGGACGTCCATTGCCTGTCTTTATTGTTTTCTCTTGTCTGTGTCCTGTGTCGTTGCTTTTACTGTTTGTGTATCTTTCATTATGGGACAGATCACTTCAATGCCTCTGTCCCTGACCCTTGATCTATGGACCAAAGTCCGCTTAAGGGCTCAGAATGTTTCTTTTTTAGTAAAACGCTGGACCTGGCAGACTCTGTGTGCCACAGAATGGCCCACCTTTGGATTCGGATGGCCCCTAGAAGGATCTTTCTACTTCCCACTAATTTAAAAAGACAGAGATATTGTCTTACAGCCAGGGCCACATAGCCATACTGATAAACAGGAATATACCTTAACTTGGCAGGACCTCTGCAAATCTCCTCCTCCGTGGGTGAAGCCTTTCCTTGCTGTGTCCCCGTTCCTACTCCTTCCCCCACGATCTCTCAACCCCTCTGCTCCTCCTCCTCCACCACCCTCTGTTCTCCCTGAGTCACAAGATTTGACTCTACTGGACTCTCGTCCCCCTCCTTATCTTCTACCCTTGTCCCACAACCCCCAACACCCTCTAAGTGATTCTCCAGCTGCTGACTCAGCCTCTCCGCAATTGGAGGACGCTAAGCCAGCCCAGGGCCCTCCAGATAACTCCCCTGCGTCACACACAGCCCCTCCTCCCCTGGAGGAAGCTGGAGTTGCTAAAGGAACTCGCCGATGGCAAATGATTGAAAACCCTGGAACTCCCGTGTTGCTTCCCTCCATCCCTAAGGACCAATGATTGACGATGGCCATAGGGAAAAAATGCAAGCCTACCAGTATTGGCCTTCTCCTCTTCAGACCTATATAAATGGAAAAATAACAATCCCCCTTTTACCGAGGACCCAACCTGGCTCTCAGGTCTGGTGAAGTCATTGATGTTTTCACACTAACCTTCTTGAGATGACTGCCAACAACTCCTAGGGACTCTCTTCATGACAGAGGAACAAAAGATAATCCTCCTGGATGCTAGAAAAAAGTATCCTCGGACCAAATGCGTGACCGACAAAACTTCCCAATATATTCAAAGCCGGCTTTCTCTTGAAACGACCCAACTGGGACCCCAACACCTTTGAAGGTAGGGAGCATCTGTCCACTTATCGCCGGGCTCTAATAGTGGGTATCTTAGTGGCCGCTAGGTGACCAACTAATTTGGCCAAGGTAAGAGAGATTATTTAAGGGCCTGATGAATCTCCCTCTATGTTCTTAGAGATAATTATGTAGGCATATAAGAGACATACTCCTTTCGATCCTCAGGCAGAGGATCAAAAGGCATCTGTCACAATGGCCTTTATTGGGAAAGCTGCCCTGGATATTAAAAGAAAGTTACAATGCTTAGATGGATTACAAGATATGACTTTGAGGGATTTATTCAGAGAACCCGAGAAGGTATACTTTAAGAGAGAAACTGAGGAAGAGAAGGGAGCTGAGTGAGGATAAAAGAAACAAAAGACAGACTAAGGCATTGACTAAGGTCCTGGTCACAACAAGAAATAGGCCAGAAATTAAGAAACAGAGAGACAGGAAGGGATACCTGGGGACACACTAGAGGCCACCCCTGGCCTCAGATCAATGTGCCTACTCTAAAGAAAAAGGACACTGGGCCAAAGAGTGCCCTAGAAAGAGACAGCCATGCCAGCCAGATATTCTGACTCTGGAGGAATACTAAGAAAGTCCGGGCTCAGATCCTCTCCCTGACCTCAAGGTAACTTTTGAAGTGGAGGGGAACACAATAAACTTTGAAGTAGATGCAGGGTGAATATACTCAGCCCGTAAGGCCCATTGGGCCCTCTACCGAATAAAAGGTCTCTAATTCAAGAGTCTAACAGAAGTAAATATCGGGCTTTGACAACTACGAGGACCATGGACCAGGGAAAAGGAAAAATCCATCACTCCTTCCTAGTAATCCCAGAATGCCTGGCCCCATTGATGGGCAGAGTTCTGCTCACCAAGCTCTGGGCCAAAATAACTTTTAACCCTGAAGGCCCTCAAGTGGAATTTTTTAATTCTTCAGTAACTACTCCTATAATCATGGCTCTAACTATGTCAGTAGCAAATGTTCATCAACTCACTCACCTTTGTTCAAAGAAACTGCATTCATTCGTGAAGGATCAAGAACACAGTTTTCCACTAACCTACTCACAGCAAAAGGAAATAACTGAATGGGTAACAAAAGCCTGTCAGGTCCATTAATTGGTTAAAGCTTACACTTCCAAGCTTCCTGCAGGAAAGCACCTATGAGGAACCAGACGAGGACAATTCTGGGAAGTGGACTTTACTGAAATTAAGCCAGTAAGGTATGGACTTAAATAACTCCTAGTCTTTGAACATACATTTTCAGGATGTATTGAAGCCTTCCCCACACACACACACAAAAAGAAATAAAAAAGAAGAAAAAAGAAACATTGCAAATGGTTGTAAAGAAGATCCTGGAAGATATTTATTCTCCCCTTGACGACCAGTAGTCTTAACCCTAATCAGCCCCTTAAGCTGCGATGGCTGATCACAAATCCTACTGGACACGAAGTATGGCCTATCTCGAATACAGCCCCCTTACGAACCTGGTGGCCATCTCTCCACCCAGTCATTTGTCAGCTGGCTATAGGTCTTTCCTATTGGGATATCCCTGATTAACAGGATCCCACTAAAATTCCATTAAATCCCTTCCGTACCATAGATAATGGAAACAAACATTATAGATGTAGGGACACGTGAGCCAGATGCAGGTTGGCTAGCCTAGATTACTATGTTTGCCCGGCAGACTATCAAAGCCACAAACAGTCATGGCTGTGGGGGGGGGAGAGCAGACTTCTATTGTAAGTCATGGGGATGTGAGCATACAGGGACTGTCAGGTGGAACCCAAACTCCTCATCAAATTCTGTACACAGCATTGGCCATATTACGAATTAGATAACCAAAACCGATGGCCCCCAGAGGGGTCTCTAGATCCTCAAATTCTGTGTGACCTTTTTAACTTCTGCAAGTGCTCAAAAGGGTGAATGGAGATTCCGCTATGTGGAGGCCTTCTCTCTCCTTTGCTCACATCCTGAACTATGCTTCTCCAATAGATGCTCACCCTCAGCCTTGTGCTCCAGACTCTCTGCTGTCACTCCCACCTCAGCAACTTGATTTCTCCCCTCCAATATCTAGATCAAAAACCCAAATCTCGACTGGTTCTCAGACCATTGCTCCCTTGCTGAGGTTGCAGGTACTGAGGTACCACTCCATTCACTCACTCCTCTCCTCTCCTGTCAGTGCCCGCACCGGGTCCCACCCAGTCCTCTTACCACCTAATGCAAAGCTCAAACCCACTGAGAAGAATCCTCAGACCCTAATACAAGATGTAATGAAAATGGCCTTTAATGTTGCTTTGTCATCACTAAAAACAGGTTACTAAGAATTTAAAGTCCCTCACAGGCTTTTTGGAATCTCACTCCCGTCTCCCCCTCTGTTCTATCTGTTCTACTGCTCAAGTTTTTGTTGCTATTAAGATCCCAAAGCCCTCTCCCAATATTCTTTTACATCTCTCCTTCCTCATTCTCAGATCCACAGAGCTGCTCTTATCCCTGCCTTCCAAATTGTCCCCCTCTGTACCAGGCCCACAGAAAAGTCTTAACTGACCTTCTCCAGAAGTCTTCACCATGGCTGATTTAGGACTTTCAGCAAAAGAATCCCGATAAAAGAGTTCACTGTAGATAAACTTCCTATTTTTGTGTTGCCCTGGTCTCCTTGGCAACTGGCTAAAAAATTCAGCACTCCTGATCTAGACACACCCTTACTAGTTTTTCACAAAATATTTGAAAAAAAGGCCTCTGGCCTTGAGCTGGGGCTTCACAGAGATGGCTACATTTCTAAGATAAAGAAGTTACAAACTGGGCTGTATGGAAACAGCTGGAAGGGGGAAAAAAAGAAAGGGAAGACACCCCCACCCAGGTGTCCTTGAAAAGTTAACTTGCCCAAACTGAGGAAAAAACAGAAAAAAAACTGCTTTTTGTGAACTTCTGCAGACTGTGAACTTCTGAGCCCCTTCCCTTACGTGTTGGGTACAAAATTCTGAAACTACGTAACTTGGGTTTCAGGGGATTAATTGATTACAACAGAAGCAATGCCCTCTGAATCTGGTTGAAACCAAAAAAGACTGTTTCCGTGTCTTTGGTGCTATCTTAGGTGCCTTGCCTTGTCCGTCCCTACAACAGTATAATTCTATATACTTAAACATTGTTTATGTTTTCATGAAATGGTCAACAGATGTGATTAATTGTGAAATGGTGCAGATGTTTCCCAGAGTGCTCTATCATGACGCAGGTTCATCTGAAGATCAAAGAGGGGGACATACAACCCGGTTCCGCTGGGAACATATGTCCCTCACCTTAGCCATTCTATTACGAATATTAGTTGCTGCAGGGTTGGGCACAAGAACCACTGCTCTGGTCCATGGGACACAACAAGTGACCCAATTAGAAGCAGCAATAGATCAAAACTTAAAGATTTTAGAAACCTCCATCACAGCTTTGCAGGAATCTTTAACCTCTCTCTCTGAAGTTGTTTTACAGAACAGTCGAGGGTTGGACCTCCTTTTCATGACAGAGGGGGGCCTTTGTGCTTCATTGAGGGAAGAATGTTGTTTTTATGTCGACAATACTGGAGTTGTAAAAAAATCTATGAGTAAATTAAAAAGATGCCTTGAAGAGCAACAACGAGAGAGAGAGAGGCACAGAAAGTGTAGTTTGAGTCTTTTTTTACACAGTCCCCCTGGTTAATTACGTTTTTATCAACCCTGGCCGGTCCAATAATAATCCTCATATTATTACTAACTATAAAACCCTGTTTCCTCAACCATGTAATTTCTTTTCTCCAAGCTCAAGTTGGACAAATTAAAATTATGGTAATACCCCACTAGCAGACATAGAATGTGACACCCCACAAAGATCACTTTTATGATTAAAAGTAGCCAGAAAAAGAAGTGGGGAATGAAAGGTTAATAAAATATGTACTTGTCACTTCCTGTTTTTCTGTACACTTAACGAAACACTGTTGAAATCTTGAGAACTCTTTGCTAATCTTGTTGCCAGAATGTGCTGTCCCCAATTGCCAAACTGCAGAATCTACTCCCTCACCCGGTTGAATAGAAACCTGAACTGTACTTGGATCATTGAATGTAGAAGAGAACATCCATTCAAAAAGTTATAGTCAGTTGGATTAGAAAGATATTCGGTAAGTTTAGGAAGAAAAGTGAGTATAGGATTTGGAACAAAAGTTCTTTAGCAATAGGGTTTTGGTTAGAGAGTCAATGTAAACGTCAACACAAGTGAAGAGTCAGTCACAATGATGCACAGGGCAAAATATGTAGGAAAGCAGATATCAATAGAGACATTAGGAAATCAGGAAAAGAATAAAGTGAGTGATGGGATTAGATATTTTCAACAGGGTTGAGGATGAATATATGAGCTTAGGATAAAACAAATATGAAGTCAACAATAGGATTGACATTTGATAGCATTAGCGTAGCCCAAGACAGTGTCCAAAATAAGCTCTGTTGCCCCTCATTTGCCTAAATTCCCAGTGGCCTGTACACCCTTCCTGTGTACCAGGAGTGATCAAATAGGCCTGCCCTTAATACTGCTCTGCTTCTCCAATTTGAGTCCTACTGAGTGTCGGGTACAGATTCTTTATGTGAATTGGAAAGATGAGAAAACTCAAGCACCTATTGGATAGCCTCTGAATAGATTTGAAGAACTCATTTGACCCAAAAGATCCCTATTCTCACTTGATGGAATTCAGGAACCTTACAGAGGAAGGCAAAATACTTCATCAACAATGACTGCTCTTTATGCCATTTTGGATTTTATGCACCCATGGGATCTTTCTTTAGATCCATCAGGTACTGAGAATCTAAGTCAAAGAATCACACTGGGCCAAGAGGCTGATTCACACTCATCTCTTTCCAAATCAATTAAGGAAAGAGCCAAAGGTAAAGCATATTCATTTCCATTTGAAAAATCTTTCCTTCAGGATTCACAAAGGGTTGGCCTGAGACAAAGACCTTCCTGACTCTCAGGGCAACAGAACAATAGGTAAGCAAATGGCCCAAAGCAGGGATTCTCCACTGAGACTTTACTGGTCACACTGATATCTGAGTTTTCTGAGATGCTCGCCATTCCATTCAGCTATCCAGTACATGGCCATGTCACAGAGCTTGGAGGTAGTACATATCTTGGACACAAAACCATGAGCCTATTCTGGAGATTGGCCATAATTCAGGAAGAAAACAGCAACTTAGGAAGGTAGCAGGTATCGCCCATCAATAAGGCAAGCCGCATTCAATTCATAAATTGTGCTGGATGAATGCTGGGAAGCTTTCTATGAGACAGGACACATTCATTGATGCATTCTCTTTTCTAATGTCTACAAGTACGGACACAGTGGGATACACAGACATAGAAACACTTGCATTGTCAAACGACTTACTAGAAACAGTTCACTCCAAACCAAACAAACCGCCTTTTCTAACTATTCTCAGAACATGAGACAAAACCACAAACCCACACCCGCAATGGCACCTCCTTCCCCCAAATAGGTCTGTGACTCTCCGGAGTGTGCTCTGACTGATGGGCCATACTATGATGCTCTGAAATGGCCTGACCTGTCTCAGATCTGGTCTTCTTGGCCAACAATGTGAAGTTGTTAGAAGCCAGGAGTGAGCCACTATCTGCTTTCTCAGGAAGAGCCCCTCTTCCGAGCTTTCCTGGCATTTGGCCATCCTCACATCAGTAGGTATCAAGAAAGACTGACTCTGTCCTTTGTAAATCCAAAAAAGTGAGACCACTGGGACTAGAACTGAGACTGGCTCTGGGTGCCTGGCTTTCTGTATCCCAAGTTCAGAGAGTTCCATCACCATGGAAGTGAGATGAGATCACGTCCTTCAGGAACTGAATGAGATCACTGCCTTGGCAACCACTTTGTCATAACAATTGCTTCCAACGGTCCCATGAGATGAGGGCTGCCCCTACTTCCTGTGACACTTTCACAAGTTAGAATGGTATATCACCCGTAGGCAAAAGGGAACAGCTCTCCACACAGGCCGGGTTTGGTCCATCTTCTCTACATTAAGAAGAGATAGGCTCATTCTGACTCAACCCTTAATCCTGACCAGGTTGTTTGCCATGGAAGATGATTTTTGCTCTCTCAGGTCTTACATAGCTGCCTACATCTTCTCCAGAGATCATTTCTGCATGGAGCTTTGAGGTTCTCAGCAGATGGAAGATCCACTGCATTCCTGTATTGTAAGACCAACACTGTCCCTGCTCTTCTGTAAACATAGATGTGAATTGGAGTCATGAGAAAACCCACGAACCTATGGGATAGCCTCTGCAGAACTTTAAAGAATTCACTTGACCAAATGATCCCTATTCTCACTTAATGGAGGTCAGGAACCTTACAGAGGAAGGCGAGAGACTCTATCCACCATGACAGTTCTTTTGTCCATTTTGGTTTTGGATGCACACATGGGATTTTTCTTTAGACCCATCATGTGCTGTGAATCTAAGCCACAGCCTCACATAGGGCCAAGAGGCTGATTCAGACACATCCATTTCCAAAGCAATTAACCGAAGAGGCACAGGTAATGACCATTCAATTCCATTTGAAAACTATTTTCTTCAGGCTTCACAAAGTGTGGCCTGAGGCAAAGACCTTCCTGACATTCAGGGCAACAGAATAGGTAAGCAAAAGGCCCAAAGCAGGGTTTCTCCACTGAGACTTTCTTGGGCATAGTGATATCTGAGTTTTCTGAGATACTCACCATTCCCATCAGCTATCCAGTACATGGCCATGTCACAGAGATTGAGGTGGTACATATCTTGGACACAAAATCATGAGCGTATTCTGGAGAGTGTCCAGAATTCAGGAAGAAAACAGGAATTTAGAAAGATAGCAGGAGTTGCCCATCCATACGGCAACCTGCAGTCCATTCATAAATTGCACAGGATGAATGCTTTGAAGCTTTCTCGTAGACAGGACACATCCATTGATGCATTCTCATTTCTACTGTCTACAATCACGGACACAGTATGATATATAGACACAGAAACACTCACGTTGTCAAAGGACTTACTAGAAACAGTCCACTCCAAAACAAACAAACCAGCTTTCCTAACTATTCTCAGAACATGAGACAAAACCACAAACTCACACTCACACCAAAAAAGGCACCTCTTTTCCCCAAGTAGGTCTGTGTCTATCCGGAGTGTCCTCTGACTTGTGGGCCATACTATGTTCCCCAAAAATGGCGTGTCCTGTCTCCGATCTGGTCTCTTTAGCAAACTCTCTGAAGTTGTCAGGAGCCCGTGGTGAGAAACTATCTGCTTTCTCTGGAAAGGCCAGTCTTCATAGTTTCCAGGCATTTGGCTGTCCTCACATCAGTAGGTACCAAGAAAGAGTGACTCTGTCTTGTTAAATCCAAACAAGTGAGCCCACTGGGACATGGAGTGGGTTTGACTCTGTGTGCCTGGTTTCCTGGATCCCAAGATCACAGACTTTCATCACCAATAATGTAAGGTGAGGTCACTTCCTTCAAGAACTGAATGAAGTCACTGCCTTGGAAACCACTTTGTTTTAACAGTTGCTTCCAAGGTTCCCAAAAGATGGAGTCTGCCTCTACTTGCTGTGACTCATTCATAAGTTAGAATGGTATATCAACCATAGGCACCGGGGAGCAGCTCTCCACACAGGCATGGTTTGGTCCATCTTCTCTACATTAGGAAGAGAGAGGCTAATTCAGACACATCCCTTCAACCTGACCAGGTTGTTTGCCATGGAAGATGACTTTTGCTCTCTCAGATCCTTCATACCTGCCTACACCTACTCAAGGGATTATTTCTGCAGGGACTTTTGAGGTTCTCAGCTGGTGGATGATACCCTTCCTTCCTGGATTTTAAGACCAACTCTGTCCCTGCTCTTCTGTAAAGTGAGATTGAGGGAACAGTGTATGGTTAGTGTTAATAGCATGTTCGATTTGGGTTAGGAGTCATTCTGCTGGATGAATTACGGTATTGGGAACCTGTGATATTTATAAGAATATAATTGTGAAATATATGTATGAGATCAGAGATCTGGGAAAGATTTGAAGCCCAGAAAGGCATTGGGCCCTTGATTGGTATACTTAGATTGAATTATGTTCTGCACCGAGGTCTCAGATAAATCAATATACAATGGCATAGGACCCTATACCTCGGATGATTGAAAGTAGAAGAGAACATCCAGTCAAAAAGGGATAGTCTGTAGGATTAGGAAGATAGTCAGTAGGTTTAGGAAGAAGAGTGAGTCTCGGAGTTGGACCAAAAGTTCTTTAGCAATTGGTTTTCAGTTAGAGGGTGAATGTAAATGTCAGCACATGTGAAGAGACAGTCACAATGATGAACTGGGAAAAATATGTAGGAAAGCAGATATCAATAGGGGCATTAGGAAATCAGGAAAAGTATAAAGTGAGTGATAGGATTAGATATTTTCAACAGGCTTGAGTTTAAATATATAATCTTAGGAAGAAACAAATATGTAGTAACCAATAGGATTGACATTTGAGAGCAGTAGGCACCCTGGACATAGATGCTTTTAGTAATCCATGGTCACTTTCCATTTAGGCTTTGGTACAATCATATGTGTGACCTTTGCATTTTGTATCCAGAATACTACTGTGGTAAAATGTATATGTAGATCAGGTGACATAAGTATTTCTTCCACCATAAAGGGGAGTAATATTCTGGAAACTTATAAATTAGTACTGGGGATACAAATAGGTGTACCTTGTGTTGATGATTATTGAGATGATGCATGAATAGACCATATTGTGAATAAAGTATGTAACTGGATCCAACATTAAATAATGGATTGAGTTTGCATCTGAAAATATATTGGAAATCTTATATTGATATATATACCATCATTCCAACGAGTTATATATGCAATGGTATTATTAGGGTTACGGTTTGTCGTGAAGAGTGAGTTTTGCTTCAAAAATGATTATGGAATCGAAAATAATGTGTTTAGAAAGAAGTCTAGTGAAAAGACCAGTAAAGAAACATGGAGGAATACATGTGTTCTGAAGTAGTAAGTAATTGAAAGTGAACCAAATGCCAAAAAAATTTGTGAAGTTCTGGATGAAAAAATACATCCTATGATGTCCATAAACTGAAGAAATAGTAATGTACCAGTGTTGAGTAAAAATGAACTTCAAATTACACATCATGTCCCATAGCAATCTACTTGCATTGATGTTAAACTGGGTCAGTTACTGTAGAAATATTAGGATTTTTAAGCACCATCCACTGTACTAAGTTTTCAGTAGTAGGAAACCAAAATATATTTCAGGTTTATGAATATTACTGAGAATAATCTTGTGAAAATTTGAATTTAAATGAACATAAATGAATATGAATGAATTTAGGGAGTGTATAATAAGACACATATTTTTCATATTTTTTTAAAATCCGTAGAATATACACACACACACACGCCCACACACACACACACATGCACACACACACACACATTAATATTTAGCAATATATATGCCAAACGATATTCATCATGAAATATAATTCATTCACAAATCCAAAAATATTCATTTTACTGAACATGGATTTATGTATAGTGTTTTTCACTAGGAAGCTCACCCATAGGTGGAATTTTCAGTTCCATCATTATTTAGGGAGAGTCATCTCTTCTCACAATTTTTATATTCCAAAGTCAGTGATCTTACAAGAATGTACGTGTGATACCAGGTAGGATATTGTATATGCATAAAAAAATTACATGTGCTGAATAGGATACAGAGAAAGGGAGACAGGAATTTACATATGTGATAACTTTAAAAAATCATGGAGAAATATTAAAATGAAAAGTTTACTAAATTTAAAACACATACTCTTGATAAAGAGGAAGACAAATACAAATATACACCATGCTTCCTATAAAAGGACTGTACTTCTATTCAGTTAGGTTTTTTTTTCTCCATGATATTAGGATTAGTATTCAGAGTCTAGTAGGGTATGGGTTAGTGTCAGGGATTCAGTATTTCAAATGGAAAATAGGAAAATGAATCTAATGTGTATGCAAACATGTGATACACAAAAATCTTCCCTCTCTTATCCAGAACAATACCTTGACATAACCATCGCTAAAAGTAAGACACAATTAGAGGAGAGGAGTTAGAAAACCTGTGAATACATATGTGGAATGAAAAATGCTCAGGAGTTCACACACTGGAGGTGGTAAAACAGTTTACAAAAGTATGGGAGATGGTAAACACTTCAGAAACATGGAGCTGTGCTGACCTAAAGACTTATTGAGAAACTTCCTCTGAGGTTAGGCACAAGAAATATATGTATGGCAATATTTAAATCAATGGTTCTGCAACTGATGTGATTCTGCAATCTGGGTCTGCATCTATGTGACCTGGAGGACATGGTTCTTTATTTTGTAATGAACATGAGGCAGCAGGTCTGAAAACTCCCTTTGTAGGTAAACTGTTGCTACTGGGAGCTAAGTGTCTTCCCGTGTGGTCTGTGAAGCCATTTGGTCATCCTCCACTTTTCAGGGTGTTTCTTACTGCTGCACTGGGAATTTGGTATTTGCTTCATGAAATACAATATGTTCAACTGGGACACAATGCTGGAGGGAGTTCTGTCATGTGTGGTTGGTCAGGGTCGGCAAGAGAATGTACAAACCAGGCTTCTATCCCACATAGCTTTCCCCTTGACTATAGCAACCTGATTCTGAACATTGCCCTGAAACCTCTACATATAACAAGATGCCTTTACATATAAAGGTCTGCTGCCTGCACCATGTCAGTCGCAAGATTTGGAAGCCAATGGAAGATCCAGGTGGTCCTACCAAAAATATTTATTTACACACCTATAGTCCACTGCTCTACGCCCACTACCCAGCAGGCTCCAACTTACTGGCATCTCTGTTCTACACCATTTTCACGAAACTCAGTCAATCAAGGCACTGTTTGTTATACTCATGATCAGCAACAGGATATATAAAGGTTATCCAGTGCCACCTGGTCATGGGGATTTCAAAAATTTCATGGTATTAATCTAGTCATTTTTCAAGGATGAAGTTGGAGGCACTGTGGGTTTCATTTAATTCAGGAACCATTAAATGGTGAGGAAGCTCATTTCAATGAAAGCTCTGGAGAACACTCACAGGCAAGCCTTCCCAAAGAGTGGCCAAAAGGACACATGAATCCAGGCCCATTGAGGTATACAATGTGAGGTCCATGTGTGTTTGGACTCTCAATTATGGCTACCAAGTCTTTAAGAATTAAAACATGTGATATCCTGGCTCAGAATCCCTGAGCTCTGTGGAAAGCCATCCTGGGCCTAGATCTCAGTTTCCAAAACCGATTCTCATGCGTGGTCTCCTAAAATCCCAACACTATTCATGGCAATACTTCTCTGAGGTCAGTTCCAGAACTCAGTCTCTAAGGGGAATCACACCAGAGTTCAAGCCCTGGTGGACCCAGTCATCTCTTCCAACTACCACACAAATTACCACAATTAAA
>NW_027510569.1:0-32768 GCF_048772815.1 Callospermophilus lateralis | reverse complement strand
GACACGTGATGCATTCAGGATGGCACATAGGGACACGTGGTGCATTGAGGGATGGCACATAGGGACACGTGATGCATTGAGGGATGGCACATAGGGACACGTGATGCATTCAGGATGGCACACCAGGGACACGTGATGCATTCAGGATGGCACACCAGGGACACGTGATGCATTCAGGGATGGCACATAGGGACACGTGGTGCATTGAGGGATGGCACACAGGGACACGTGATTCATTGAGGGATGGCACATAGGGACACGTGATGCATTCAGGATGGCACATAGGGACACGTGATGCATTCAGGATGGCACATAGGGACACGTGGTGCATTGAGGGATGGCACATAGGGACACGTGATTCATTCAGGATGGCACACCAGGGACACGTGATGCATTGAGGGATGGCACACAGGGACACGTGATACATTCAGGGATGGCACGCCAGGGACACGTGATGCATTCAGGATGGCACATAGGGACACGTGATGCATTCAGGATGACACATAGGGACACGTGATGCATTCAGGATGGCACATAGGGACACGTGGTGCATTGAGGGATGGCACATAGGGACACGTGATTCATTCAGGATGGCACACCAGGGACACGTGATGCATTGAGGGATGGCACACAGGGACACGTGATACATTCAGGGATGGCACGCCAGGGACACGTGATGCATTCAGGATGGCACATAGGGACACGTGATGCATTCAGGATGGCACACCAGGGACACGTGATGCATTCAGGATGGCACACCAGGGACACGTGATGCATTGAGGGATGGCACATAGGAACACGTGATGCATTGAGGGATGGCACATAGGGACACGTGATACATTCAGGGATGGCACACCAGGGACACGTGATGCATTGAGGGATGGCACATAGGAACACGTGATGCATTCAGGGATGGCACGCCAGGGACACGTGATGCATTGAGGGATGGCACATAGGGACACGTGATGCATTGAGGGATGGCACATAGGGACACGTGATGCATTGAGGGATGGCACACCAGGGACACGTGATGCATTGAGGGATGGCACATAGGGACACGTGATGCATTGAGGGATGGCACATAGGGACACGTGATGCATTCAGGGATGGCACACCAGGGACACGTGATGTATTGAGGGATGGCACATAGGGACACGTGATGCATTGAGGGATGGCACATAGGGACACGTGATGCATTCAGGGATGGCACATAGGGACACGTGATGCATTCAGGGATGGCACATAGGGACACGTGATGCATTGAGGGATGGCACATAGGGACACGTGATGCATTGAGGGATGGCACATAGGGACACGTGATGCATTGAGGGATGGCACATAGGAACACGTGATGCATTCAGGGATGGCACGCCAGGGACACGTGATGCATTGAGGGATGGCACATAGGAACACGTGATGCATTCAGGGATGGCACACCAGGGACACGTGATGCATTGAGGGATGGCACATAGGGACACGTGATGCATTGAGGGATGGCACATAGGGACACGTGATGCATTCAGGGATGGCACACCAGGGACACGTGATGCATTGAGGGATGGCACATAGGAACACGTGATGCATTCAGGGATGGCACGCCAGGGACACGTGATGCATTGAGGGATGGCACATAGGGACACGTGATACATTCAGGGATGGCACGCCAGGGACACGTGGTGCATTGAGGGATGGCACATAGGGACACGTGATGCATTGAGGGATGGCACATAGGGACACGTGATGCATTGAGGGATGGCACATAGGACACGTGATGCATTCAGGGATGGCACATAGGGACACGTGATGCATTCAGGGATGGCACATAGGGACACGTGATGCATTCAGGATGGCACATAGGGACACGTGATGCATTCAGGGATGGCACATAGGGACACGTGATGCATTGAGGGATGGCACATAGGGACACGTGGTGCATTGAGGGATGGCACATAGGGACACGTGATGCATTGAGGGATGGCACATAGGGACACGTGATACATTCAGGGATGCACACCAGGGACACGTGGTGCATTCAGGGATGGCACATAGGGACACGTGGTGCATTGAGGGATGGCACACAGGGACACGTGGTGCATTGAGGGATGGCACATAGGGACACGTGATGCATTCAGGATGGCACACCAGGGACACGTGATGCATTGAGGGATGGCACATAGGGACACGTGGTGCATTGAGGGATGGCACATAGGGACACGTGGTGCATTGAGGGATGGCACATAGGGACACGTGATGCATTGAGGGATGGCATATAGGGACACGTGGTGCATTGAGGGATGGCACACAGGGACACGTGATGCATTGAGGGATGGCACATAGGGACACGTGATGCATTCAGGATGGCACATAGGGACACGTGATGCATTCAGGATGGCACACCAGGGACACGTGATGCATTGAGGGATGGCACACAGGGACACGTGATACATTCAGGGATGGCACGCCAGGGACACGTGATGCATTCAGGATGGCACATAGGGACACGTGATGCATTCAGGATGGCACACCAGGGACACGTGATGCATTCAGGATGGCACACCAGGGACACGTGATGCATTGAGGGATGGCACATAGGAACACGTGATGCATTGAGGGATGGCACACCAGGGACACGTGATGCATTGAGGGATGGCACATAGGAACACGTGATGCATTCAGGGATGGCACGCCAGGGACACGTGATGCATTGAGGGATGGCACATAGGGACACGTGATACATTCAGGGATGGCACGCCAGGGACACGTGGTGCATTGAGGGATGGCACGTAGGGACACGTGATGCATTCAGGATGGCACATAGGGACACGTGATGCATTGAGGGATGGCACATAGGGACACGTGGTGCATTCAGGGATGGCACATAGGGACACGTGATGCATTGAGGGATGGCACATAGGGACACGTGGTGCATTCAGGGATGGCACATAGGGACAGGTGGTGCATTGAGGGATGGCACATAGGGACACGTGGTGCATTGAGGGATGGCACATAGGGACACGTGATACATTCAGGGATGGCACGCCAGGGACACGTGATACATTCAGGGATGGCACGCCAGGGACACGTGGTGCATTGAGGGATGGCACATAGGAACACGTGATGCATTCAGGGATGGCACATAGGGACACGTGGTGCATTCAGGGATGGCACATAGGGACACGTGGTGCATTCAGGGATGGCACATAGGGACACGTGATGCATTGAGGGATGGCACATAGGGACACGTGATGCATTCAGGGATGGCACATAGGGACACGTGGTGCATTGAGGGATGGCACATAGGGACACGTGGTGCATTGAGGGATGGCACATAGGGACACGTGATACATTCAGGGATGGCACGCCAGGGACACGTGATACATTCAGGGATGGCACACCAGGGACACGTGGTGCATTGAGGGATGGCACATAGGAACACGTGATGCATTCAGGGATGGCACATAGGGACACGTGATGCATTGAGGGATGGCACATAGGGACACGTGATGCATTGAGGGATGGCACATAGGGACACGTGATGCATTCAGGATGGCACATAGGGACACGTGATGCATTGAGGGATGGCACATAGGGACACGTGATGCATTCAGGGATGGCACATAGGGACACGTGGTGCATTCAGGGATGACACATAGGGACACGTGATGCATTGAGGGATGGCACATAGGGACACGTGATGCATTCAGGATGGCACATAGGGACACGTGATGCATTCAGGATGGCACATAGGGACACGTGATGCATTGAGGGATGGCACATAGGGACACGTGATGCATTCAGGGATGGCACATAGGGACACGTGATGCATTGAGGGATGGCACATAGGGACACGTGATGCATTCAGGGATGGCACATAGGGACACGTGGTGCATTGAGGGATGGCACATAGGGACACGTGGTGCATTCAGGGATGGCACATAGGGACACGTGGTGCATTCAGGGATGGCACATAGGGACACGTGATGCATTCAGGGATGGCACGCCAGGGACACGTGATACATTCAGGGATGGCACACCAGGGACACGTGGTGCATTCAGGGATGGCACACCAGGGACACGTGATGCATTGAGGGATGGCACATAGGGACACGTGGTGCATTGAGGGATGGCACATAGGGACACGTGATACATTCAGGGATGGCACACCAGGGACACGTGATGCATTGAGGGATGGCACATAGGGACACGTGGTGCATTCAGGGATGGCACATAGGGACACGTGATGCATTCAGGGATGGCACATAGGGACACGTGGTGCATTGAGGGATGGCACATAGGAACACGTGATGCATTCAGGGATGGCACATAGGGACACGTGATGCATTGAGGGATGGCACATAGGGACACGTGATGCATTCAGGGATGGCACATAGGGACACGTGATGCATTCAGGGATGACACATAGGGACACGTGATGCATTGAGGGATGGCACATAGGGACACGTGATGCATTCAGGATGGCACACCAGCTACACGTGATGCATTCAGGGATGGCACGCCAGGGACACGTGATACATTCAGGGATGGCACACCAGGGACACGTGGTGCATTCAGGGATGGCACATAGGGACACGTGGTGCATTGAGGGATGGCACATAGGGACACGTGGTGCATTGAGGGATGGCACATAGGGACACGTGATACATTCAGGGAAGGCACACCAGGGACACGTGATGCATTGAGGGATGGCACACCAGGGACACGTGATGCATTGAGGGATGGCACATAGGGACACGTGGTGCATTGAGGGATGGCACATAGGGACACGTGGTGCATTGAGGGATGGCACATAGGGACACGTGATACATTCAGGGATGGCACATAGGGACACGTGGTGCATTGAGGGATGGCACATAGGGACACGTGATGCATTGAGGGATGGCACATAGGGACACGTGATACATTCAGGGATGGCACGCCAGGGACACGTGATACATTCAGGGATGGCACACCAGGGACACGTGGTGCATTGAGGGATGGCACACCAGGGACACGTGATACATTCAGGGATGGCACATAGGGACACGTGATACATTCAGGGATGGCACATAGGGACACGTGGTGCATTGAGGCGTGGCACGCCAGGGACACGTGATGCATTCAGGGATGGCACATAGGGACACGTGATGCATTCAGGATGGCACATAGGGACACGTGGTGCATTCAGGGATGGCACATAGGGACACGTGATGCATTCAGGGATGGCACATAGGGACACGTGGTGCATTGAGGGATGGCACATAGGAACACGTGATGCATTCAGGGATGGCACATAGGGACACGTGATGCATTGAGGGATGGCACATAGGGACACGTGATGCATTCAGGATGGCACACCAGGGACACGTGATGCATTCAGGGATGGCACGCCAGGGACACGTGATACATTCAGGGATGGCACACCAGGGACACGTGATGCATTGAGGGATGGCACACCAGGGACACGTGATACATTCAGGGATGGCACATAGGGACACGTGATACATTCAGGGAAGGCACACCAGGGACACGTGATGCATTGAGGGATGGCACACCAGGGACACGTGATGCATTGAGGGATGGCACATAGGGACACGTGGTGCATTGAGGGATGGCACATAGGGACACGTGATACATTCAGGGATGGCACATAGGGACACGTGGTGCATTGAGGGATGGCACATAGGGACACGTGATGCATTGAGGGATGGCACATAGGGACACGTGATACATTCAGGGATGGCACGCCAGGGACACGTGATACATTCAGGGATGGCACACCAGGGACACGTGGTGCATTGAGGGATGGCACACCAGGGACACGTGATACATTCAGGGATGGCACATAGGGACACGTGATACATTCAGGGATGGCACATAGGGACACGTGGTGCATTGAGGCGTGGCACGCCAGGGACACGTGATGCATTCAGGGATGGCACATAGGGACACGTGATGCATTCAGGATGGCACATAGGGACACGTGACAGTTTGGGGACTTACCAAGGAGCATCAGTGGAGTCCTGGTGAGATGTGCCAACAGCAGAGACAGAGCTGGGGTGTCTCAGGCAGGAGGTGACAGATGATTTCTGCCCAGTCCAGGAACAAACGCACAAGCATATGATTTGGGGACCTCAGAGTGACAGCCAGAGCAGCAGCTTAAAGTCAGTGGTAGCTGTGGCTGGGCAGAGGGTGGGGAGTGGGCCGGGCTGTGGGTCCTGAGGAACTCCTCCAGGCTGCTCAGCAGGTGTCCTTGCCCAGGAGGACACTCACCCGCCCGCCTGCTGTGTCACGGCGTGTGTCAGTCACAGTGTCCTGAGACAAACAGTGAAGGAAAGTCAGCAGCCCTCCCAGGCCCCCAGCTGCTCAGGCCAGCTCCCTCCGAGGCCCTTGGGAGTGAACAGGAGTCCCCAGGACCAGGGCAGCCTACTGAAGGCACCAGGAGGAACACTCGGGAAGGTGTGGACCAGTCGGGCAGGGCCACTGACACAGCCAAACCCAGGACCAGGGCACAGGGCTGCTTGCCACCAGCAAGCAGGAAATGCCAGTCCCGCAGGCTCTGTGGCCCCCACAGAAGTCCTAGGTTTTTGGTGTGTGTGTGTGAGTGTGAGTGTTGGCCCTGGGGACTGACACAGGGCGCTCCACCACTTGGCCACACCCCCAGCCCTTCTTATTTTTTACTTTGAGACAGGGCCTTGCTAAGTTGCCTGGCTGGCCTCCAACCTGTCACCATCTTGCCTCAACCTCCCACAGGCACAGCCTCTGATGGCCTCCATAGACGACTTAGCGTCGAGCTCCGTGCTCAGGAAGCTGACAAACAGGAAATCCCCGTTAGACCCCCTCGGGGACCAGGGTTCTGCCTGGGGCCAAGTGCCTTATGGGAGAAGCCCTGAGGACTGTCAGGAAGGGTCACCGGCTGCAGGGAGAGCACTGGGCAGTGGGAGGGGAGAGCTGCTCCTGGCACCTTCCCTGATCTGGGAACCACCCTGGTGGACCCCAGGGTCCTGGGATGCAGGCCGCCTCCCTGTGGCTCCCCTCCACACTGAGAACCCTGTCCCTTGAAGTGAGCCCAGTACCCCTTGACCTGGCAGCACTCAGCATCTTCTGTGTTAACCACTCTGCCTCAGAAGGAAGAGCACAGGAGCAACAGCAGAGTTTCCCAGCCGGCCCTCTGTGTGCTGTCCACACACACAGTGACCAGCATACACGATGACCAGCACAGGCAGTGATGGACACACTGTGATGGACGTACACATGCACATGCAGTTATCAGCTCATGTAGTGACCAGCACTTGTGATGACCAGCACAGGCAGAGATGGACACACACAGTGACCAGCACATGTGATGACCAGCACAGGCAGTGATGGACACACACAGTGACCAGCACATGTGATGACCAGCACAAGTGATGGACACACACAGTGACCAGCACTTGTGATGACCAGCACAGGCAGTGATGGACACACACAGTGACCAGCATGTGCAGTGATAGACACATGCAATGACTGGCACATGCAAAGGTGGACACACACTGTGATGGACACACAGTGACCCACACACAGGGGGCATATAAATAGGTGGCTATAGGTGGCCCCAGGGCTGTAGGGTTCCCAAAATTCAGCTGGAGTTCACAGGAGTGGCCAGGGAGGGCAGGGCAAGGCTGATGGGGCCTCCACGGCAGGGGAAGGGTCAGGGCTCACATTCCGTTGAGAAAATGGTGTTTTTAACAAGCCGGGAGAGCTGAAGGGAGGGTCTGCCTGTGCTTGAAGTCTCACTGGCTTTGCCCGTTTGGGGGGATTCTGCCTCTGGGGAGAAGGGGTGGTGCAACCCTGCAGGCAGCTCCACCCCAGGCCCTGCCAGGGCAGGGAGGACAGGGCCTGCTGCGTTTGGACACAGGTCCTGGGCCCGGGACCCCTGCATCGGCTCAGGGCTGGGCCCAGGGAGGCCCACACCTGTGAGGAGACAGTGCCTGCCCAGCACTCAGCAGGACCCTTTCCCACAGCTGGCGACGAGTGTAGGGCACAGCTGTCCACAGTGGAGTTCCCAGTCCACAGGCCTGGGGCTGCTGGAGGCCTCTGTGGCTGGGCCCCGGTGCTGTCTGCTTGGCCCTCTACCAGGATAGCCACAGACCACCCTTGGCTCTGAGCGCCTGTGGTGCCTGCACCAGCCTACCTCCCCCCGGGCTGTCCTCAAAGTCTGCAGGTAAGTGCCGTCTTACGTCCCTTCCCAGGGCTGCAGCAAGAAGGGAGGGGCCCAACATGTGTGCTGCCCACAGGGCCCGCTCTAAGGAGCCACGGTGCCAGAACTCGGAAGTGCCATGACAAGGTGTCTCCGGGACTGCTGGGTGCCAGCAGCAGAGATGTAGTCTGAGCCACCTTCCACCACGCCAAAGGGGCTTTATTAGTCGTGTAACCACAAGAGGAGATTTCCGGCCTTCAGACACAGCTGGATCTGGCTGCAGGGGTCACCTCATCTTATCTCTCGCTGCCTCTGCTCACCCCTGGGCTCCACTTGGGACAGCCTTCCTACTTGGAGGAGAGTGACCCTGTACCGGGTCTGCCTCGCCTCCTCAGGCGACCTCAGATGAGACCGAGGGCTTCCCTTGCAGCCCTCCAGACTGGCCGGCTCACTGCCCTCACATGCTCGGCCAGGCTGTGGACAGCCGCGTCTGACTGGCTGCCCGAGGCTCGAGCCCTAGAGAGGTGTCTCACTGGAAAGGGCTTTCCAGAAGCAAGAGGAACCCGCGAGCCCACAGCTGACACCAAGCCCACATGGACGCCCGGAGCGCCAGTCCCCAGGGCAGGAACCCTCCCAACTGCAGGGTGGTGCGCTTCAGTGCCACCCTGGGAGCCCCTTCCCAGGAGCGTCGGTCTGGGATCAGAGGACCTGGGTTGACATATGGCCCGTGAACTTCCTGACCTCCCAGCTCAGCTCCCAATGTCACCTGCAGGGCTCTGCTGGGCTGGCCTGGGTCCCAGATGCCGAGCAGGGATCTGTCACGTTAGCACACAGGCCGGCCGCCCAGGGCTCAGTGCACTGCTGGCCGAGGCTGCTGACTGCTGGTCCCCACTGAAGGCCACTGATGGCTGGGAGGCAGTTGGAGGCGCCAGTGTTCTCTCTCCAGATTGGCTGGGGGTGGGGGTGTCACCCTGGAAGCCTGGTGTGGCATAACCAGGACCTTGGTAAGCGCAGCTGTGGAGCTTCAAGACTTCAAAGCACTTGCCCCTGAAGTGAGCCAAGGCCATGTGGGCGTGGGCCGCCCTTCGAGGGCCAGAGCTGGGCCACCCAAAGGTGCGGCTGGTCTGCTGGGGGCATGGCTGACCCACCCCACCTGACTGGCGGTGGGAGTGTACGCGAACTTGGAGTTCACTTCCCAGGGAAATGCGTGACTTCGTCACCCCAGAGTCCATCTAACTGGCTGGCCCCAGGCAGGCTGCTCCTTCCCGGACCCTGCTGTGAGGCCGGTCCAACATGCTGCAGCAGCAAGTCTGGGACCCCAGGAGCCCTCCATGGCTCAGGTCTCCACAATGAAGAGGGCCGACCTGGTGCCCAGTCCACCTGTCAGCACACAGGAGGTTCTGACGCGGGCTGCTGAGAGCCGGGTGCTGGTTAGGTGGACTCCGAGATTTCTCTGCACCCACCACAGGAATGAAGGCCCCAGAGTGCCCAGGAAAGACATGTGCTGCCAACGTGGGGGTTTCCACATGGTCCACCCATGGTCAGCCCTGCCTCCTCCTTCCCACAGCAGCAACAGCCTCAAATCCCCTGGAGCCCCTTTAAGCCGAGCCCTGATTACGAAATCCATGGACAGACTAGGAAAATATGTGGTGTTTGCTTTGTGGTCCCAGAGCTGACATACTTAAACCTTCCATGTGCCAACACTCCAAACCCTGGGCAGGAAGAAAGGATAAAGCCACCACCACCCGGGCCAGCTCCCGTGGACAGACACTCCAAAGTCTTCCTCCTAGATGTGTCCAGTCATGCAGGTGGCCCTGTCCCCAACAAGGGCACCAGGGGGAGAGTCAGGGCATGTTGGTGGCCCTGTCCCCCACGCAGGGCACCAGGGGGGAGAGTCAGGGGCATGTTGGTGGCCCTGTCCCCCACGCAGGGCACCAGGGGGGAGAGTCAGGGGTATGTTGGTGGCCCTGTCCCCCACGCAGGGCACCAGGGGGGAGAGTCAGGGGCATGTTGGTGGCCCTGTCCCCCACGCAGGGCACCAGGGGGGAGAGTCAGGGCATGTTGGTGGCCCTGTCCCCCACGCAGGGCACCAGGGGGGAGAGTCAGGGGCATGTTGGTGGCCCTGTCCTCTACGCAGGGCACCAGGGGGGAGAGTCAGGGCATGTTGGTGGCCCTGTCCCCCACGCAGGGCACCAGGGGGAGAGTCAGGGGCATGTTGGTGGCCCTGTCCCCCACGCAGGGCACCAGGGGGGAGAGTCAGGGGTATGTTGGTGGCCCTGTCCCCCACGCAGGGCACCAGGGGGGAGAGTCAGGGGCGTGTTGGTGGCCCTGTCCCCCACGCAGGGCACCAGGGGGGAGAGTCAGGGGCGTGTTGGTGGCCCTGTCCCCCACGCAGGGCACCAGGGGGGAGAGTCAGGGCATGTTGGTGGCCCTGTCCCCCACGCAGGGCACCAGGGGGGAGAGTCAGGGCATGTTGGTGGCCCTGTCCCCCACGCAGGGCACCAGGGGGGAGAGTCAGGGGCATGTTGGTGGCCCTGTCCCCCACGCAGGGCACCAGGGGGGAGAGTCAGGGGCATGTTGGTGGCCCTGTTCCCCACGCAGGGCACCAGGGGGGAGAGTCAGGGGCGTGTTGGTGGCCCTGTCCCCCACGCAGGGCACCAGGGGGGAGAGTCAGGGGCGTGTTGGTGGCCCTGTCCCCCACGCAGGGCACCAGGGGGGAGAGTCAGGGCATGTTGGTGGCCCTGTCCCCCACGCAGGGCACCAGGGGGAGAGTCAGGGGCATGTTGGTGGCCCTGTCCCCCACGCAGGGCACCAGGGGGGAGAGTCAGGGGTATGTTGGTGGCCCTGTCCCCCACGCAGGGCACCAGGGGGGAGAGTCAGGGGCGTGTTGGTGGCCCTGTCCCCCACGCAGGGCACCAGGGGGGAGAGTCAGGGGCGTGTTGGTGGCCCTGTCCCCCACGCAGGGCACCAGGGGGGAGAGTCAGGGCATGTTGGTGGCCCTGTCCCCCACGCAGGGCACCAGGGGGGAGAGTCAGGGCATGTTGGTGGCCCTGTCCCCCACGCAGGGCACCAGGGGGGAGAGTCAGGGGCATGTTGGTGGCCCTGTCCCCCACGCAGGGCACCAGGGGGGAGAGTCAGGGGCATGTTGGTGGCCCTGTTCCCCACGCAGGGCACCAGGGGGGAGAGTCAGGGGCGTGTTGGTGGCCCTGTCCCCCACGCAGGGCACCAGGGGGGAGAGTCAGGGGCGTGTTGGTGGCCCTGTCCCCCACGCAGGGCACCAGGGGGGAGAGTCAGGGCCGTGTTGGTGGCCCTGTCCCCCACGCAGGGCACCAGGGGGGAGAGTCAGGGCCGTGTTGGTGGCCCTGTCCCCCACGCAGGGCACCAGGGGGGAGAGTCAGGGCATGTTGGTGGCCCTGTCCCCCACGCAGGGCACCAGGGGGGAGAGTCAGGGGCATGTTGGTGGCCCTGTCCCCCACGCAGGGCACCAGGGGGGAGAGTCAGGGGCATGTTGGTGGCCCTGTCCCCCACGCAGGGCACCAGGGGGGAGAGTCAGGGCATGTTGGTGGCCCTGTCCCCCACGCAGGGCACCAGGGGAAGAGTCAGGGGCATGTTGGTGGCCCTGTCCTCTACGCAGGGCACCAGGGGAAGAGTCAGGGGCATGTTGGTGGCCCTGTCCTCTACGCAGTGCACCAGGGGGGAGAGTCAGGGCATGTTGGTGGCCCTGTCCCCCACGCAGGGCACCAGGGGAAGAGTCAGGGGCATGTTGGTGGCCCTGTTCCCCACGCAGGGCACCAGGGGGGAGAGTCAGGGGCATGTTGGTGGCCCTGTCCCCCACGCAGGGCACCAGGGGAAGAGTCAGGGGCATGTTGGTGGCCCTGTTCCCCACGCAGGGCACCAGGGGGGAGAGTCAGGGGCATGTTGGTGGCCCTGTCCCCCACGCAGGGCACCAGGGGGGAGTGTCAGGGGCATGTTGGTGGCCCTGTTCCCCACGCAGGGCACCAGGGGGGAGAGTCAGGGGCATGTTGGTGGCCCTGTCCCCCACGCAGGGCACCAGGGGGGAGAGTCAGGGGCATGTTGGTGGCCCTGTCCCCCACGCAGGGCACCAGGGGGGAGAGTCAGGGCATGTTGGTGGCCCTGTCCCCCACGCAGGGCACCAGGGGGGAGAGTCAGGGGCATGTTGGTGGCCCTGTCCCCCACGCAGGGCACCAGGGGGGAGAGTCAGGGCATGTTGGTGGCCCTGTCCCCCACGCAGGGCACCAGGGGGGAGAGTCAGGGCATGTTGGTGGCCCTGTCCCCCACGCAGGGCACCAGGGGGGAGAGTCAGGGCATGTTGGTGGCCCTGTCCCCCACGCAGGGCACCAGGGGGGAGAGTCAGGGGCATGTTGGTGGCCCTGTCCCCCACGCAGGGCACCAGGGGGGAGAGTCAGGGGCATGTTGGTGGCCCTGTCCCCCACGCAGGGCACCAGGGGGGAGAGTCAGGGCATGTTGGTGGCCCTGTCCCCCACGCAGGGCACCAGGGGAAGAGTCAGGGGCATGTTGGTGGCCCTGTCCTCTACGCAGGGCACCAGGGGAAGAGTCAGGGGCATGTTGGTGGCCCTGTCCTCTACGCAGTGCACCAGGGGGGAGAGTCAGGGCATGTTGGTGGCCCTGTCCCCCACGCAGGGCACCAGGGGAAGAGTCAGGGGCATGTTGGTGGCCCTGTTCCCCACGCAGGGCACCAGGGGGGAGAGTCAGGGGCATGTTGGTGGCCCTGTCCCCCACGCAGGGCACCAGGGGAAGAGTCAGGGGCATGTTGGTGGCCCTGTTCCCCACGCAGGGCACCAGGGGGGAGTGTCAGGGGCATGTTGGTGGCCCTGTTCCCCACGCAGGGCACCAGGGGGGAGAGTCAGGGGCATGTTGGTGGCCCTGTCCCCCACGCAGGGCACCAGGGGGGAGAGTCAGGGGCATGTTGGTGGCCCTGTCCCCCACGCAGGGCACCAGGGGGGAGAGTCAGGGCATGTTGGTGGCCCTGTCCCCCACGCAGGGCACCAGGGGAAGAGTCAGGGGCATGTTGGTGGCCCTGTCCTCTAGGCAGGGCACCAGGGGAAGAGTCAGGGGCATGTTGGTGGCCCTGTCCTCTACGCAGTGCACCAGGGGGGAGAGTCAGGGCATGTTGGTGGCCCTGTCCCCCACGCAGGGCACCAGGGGAAGAGTCAGGGGCATGTTGGTGGCCCTGTTCCCCACGCAGGGCACCAGGGGGGAGAGTCAGGGCATGTTGGTGGCCCTGTCCCCCACGCAGGGCACCAGGGGAAGAGTCAGGGGCGTGTTGGTGGCCCTGTCCCCCACGCAGGGCACCAGGGGAAGAGTCAGGGGCATGTTGGTGGCCCTGTCCTCTACGCAGGGCACCAGGGGAAGAGTCAGGGGCATGTTGGTGGCCCTGTCCTCTACGCAGTGCACCAGGGGAAGAGTCAGGGGCATGTTGGTGGCCCTGTCCTCTACGCAGGGCACCAGGGGAAGAGTCAGGGGCATGTTGGTGGCCCTGTCCTCTACGCAGTGCACCAGGGGAAGAGTCAGGGGCATGTTGGTGGCCCTGTCCTCTACGCAGTGCACCAGGGGAAGAGTCAGGGCATGTTGGTGGCCCTGTCCCCCACGCAGGGCACCAGGGGAAGAGTCAGGGGCATGTTGGTGGCCCTGTCCTCTACGCAGGGCACCAGGGGAAGAGTCAGGGGCATGTTGGTGGCCCTGTCCTCTACGCAGTGCACCAGGGGGGAGAGTCAGGGCATGTTGGTGGCCCTGTCCCCCACGCAGGGCACCAGGGGAAGAGTCAGGGGCATGTTGGTGGCCCTGTTCCCCACGCAGGGCACCAGGGGGGAGAGTCAGGGCATGTTGGTGGCCCTGTCCCCCACGCAGGGCACCAGGGGAAGAGTCAGGGGCGTGTTGGTGGCCCTGTCCCCCACGCAGGGCACCAGGGGAAGAGTCAGGGGCATGTTGGTGGCCCTGTTCCCCACGCAGGGCACCAGGGGAAGAGTCAGGGGCGTGTTGGTGGCCCTGTCCCCCACGCAGGGCACCAGGGGAAGAGTCAGGGGCATGTTGGTGGCCCTGTTCCCCACGCAGGGCACCAGGGGGGAGTGTCAGGGGCGTGTTGGTGGCCCTGTCCCCCACGCAGGGCACCAGGGGGGAGAGTCAGGGCATGTTGGTGGCCCTGTCCCCCACGCAGGGCACCAGGGGGGAGAGTCAGGGCGTGTTGGTGGCCCTGTCCCCCACGCAGGGCACCAGGGGGGAGAGTCAGGGCATGTTGGTGGCCCTGTCCCCCACGCAGGGCACCAGGGGGGAGAGTCAGGGGCATGTTGGTGGCCCTGTCCCCCACGCAGGGCACCAGGGGGGAGAGTCAGGGGCGTGTTGGTGGCCCTGTCCCCCACGCAGGGCACCAGGGGGGAGAGTCAGGGGCGTGTTGGTGGCCCTGTCCCCCACGCAGGGCACCAGGGGGGAGAGTCAGGGCATGTTGGTGGCCCTGTCCCCCACGCAGGGCACCAGGGGGGAGAGTCAGGGGCGTGTTGGTGGCCCTGTCCCCCACGCAGGGCACCAGGGGGGAGAGTCAGGGGCGTGTTGGTGGCCCTGTCCCCCACGCAGGGTACCAGGGGGGAGAGTCAGGGCATGTTGGTGGCCCTGTCCCCCACGCAGGGCACCAGGGGGGAGAGTCAGGGGCGTGTTGGTGGCCCTGTCCCCCACGCAGGGCACCAGGGGGGAGAGTCAGGGGCGTGTTGGTGGCCCTGTCCCCCACGCAGGGCACCAGGGGGGAGAGTCAGGGGCGTGTTGGTGGCCCTGTCCCCCACGCAGGGCACCAGGGGGGAGAGTCAGGGGCGTGTTGGTGGCCCTGTCCCCCACGCAGGGTACCAGGGGGGAGAGTCAGGGGCGTGTTGGTGGCCCTGTTCCCCACGCAGGGCACCAGGGGGGAGAGTCAGGGGCGTGTTGGTGGCCCTGTCCCCCACGCAGGGCACCAGGGGGGAGAGTCAGGGGCGTGTTGGTGGCCCTGTCCCCCACGCAGGGCACCAGGGGGGAGAGTCAGGGCATGTTGGTGGCCCTGTCCCCCACGCAGGGCACCAGGGGGGAGAGTCAGGGGCATGTTGGTGGCCCTGTCCCCCACGCAGGGCACCAGGGGGGAGAGTCAGGGGCATGTTGGTGGCCCTGTCCCCCACGCAGGGCACCAGGGGGGAGAGTCAGGGCATGTTGGTGGCCCTGTCCCCCACGCAGGGCACCAGGGGGGAGAGTCAGGGGCATGTTGGTGGCCCTGTCCCCCACGCAGGGCACCAGGGGGGAGAGTCAGGGGCGTGTTGGTGGCCCTGTCCCCCACGCAGGGCACCAGGGGGGAGAGTCAGGGCATGTTGGTGGCCCTGTCCCCCACGCAGGGCACCAGGGGGGAGAGTCAGGGGCATGTTGGTGGCCCTGTCCCCCACGCAGGGCACCAGGGGGGAGAGTCAGGGGCATGTTGGTGGCCCTGTCCCCCACGCAGGGCACCAGGGGGGAGAGTCAGGGCATGTTGGTGGCCCTGTCCCCCACGCAGGGCACCAGGGGGGAGAGTCAGGGGCATGTTGGTGGCCCTGTCCCCCACGCAGGGCACCAGGGGGGAGAGTCAGGGGCATGTTGGTGGCCCTGTCCCCCACGCAGGGCACCAGGGGGGAGAGTCAGGGCATGTTGGTGGCCCTGTCCCCCACGCAGGGCACCAGGGGAAGAGTCAGGGGCATGTTGGTGGCCCTGTCCCGCACGCAGGGCACCAGGGGGGAGTGTCAGGGGCATGTTGGTGGCCCTGTCCCGCACGCAGGGCACCAGGGGGGAGTGTCAGGGGCATGTTGGTGGCCCTGTCCCGCACGCAGGGCACCAGGGGGGAGTGTCAGGGGCATGTTGGTGGCCCTGTTCCCCACGCAGGGCACCAGGGGGGAGAGTCAGGGCATGTTGGTGGCCCTGTCCCCCACGCAGGGCACCAGGGGGGAGAGTCAGGGGCATGTTGGTGGCCCTGTCCCCCACGCAGGGCACCAGGGGGGAGAGTCAGGGGCATGTTGGTGGCCCTGTCCCCCACGCAGGGCACCAGGGGGGAGAGTCAGGGGCGTGTTGGTGGCCCTGTTCCCCATGCAGGGCACCAGGGGGGAGAGTCAGGGGCGTGTTGGTGGCCCTTTCCCCCACACAGGGCACCAGGGGGGAGAGTCAGGGGCGTGTTGGTGGCCCTGTCCCCATGCAGGGCACCAGGGGGGAGAGTCAGGGGCATGTTGGTGGCCCTGTCCTCTACGCAGGACACCAGGGGGAGAGTCAGGGCATGTTGGTGGCCCTGTCCTCTACGCAGGGCACCAGGGGGGAGAGTCAGGGGCATGTTGGTGGCCCTGTCCTCTACGCAGGACACCAGGGGGAGAGTCAGGGCATGTTGGTGGCCCTGTCCTCTACGCAGGGCATCAGGGGAAGAGTCAGGGGCGTGTTGGTGGCCCTGTCCCCCACGCAGGGCACCAGGGGAAGAGTCAGGATCTGTTGGTGGCCCTGTCCTCCACGCAGGGCACCAGGGGGGCAGGGCTGGGGGAATGCCGATGGTTCTGTGCTGCATTTCTCTGAAGAAATGGAGACAATTTCCTGGGGCTCAGGCAGAATACACATGGCACACATGTGTCATGAGGTGCTGGGTGCGAGGCCTGGGAGGTGCACCTCAACGCTAGGACTGGATCAGCAAATCTTATCCCCACAAGAAGGCACTCAGAAGCTGTTTCCTGGCCCCGTGACGTCCCCTCAGCAGCAGCAGCCGTGGCCTGCAGGGTGGGAGCTGGGCGGAGCTTGCCTCTGCTGTCCTCTGAGACCTGCTCAGTTGCGGGGCCCAAGGGACTGGGTCAGATACGGCCACATGAGGCAGCTCTGGCCATGCACCCCTTCCTGCAGTGTCCTGCCCAGCTCCAGGAGGGCCCCAGGAGCCCCAGGTGTATGAGGACAGGTGGCAGGACCACGCAGGAGTCCCTGCAGGGTTGGGTGGCCACGCTCAGGAGGCCCTGCACCCCTCAACACTGTGCTGCCACCTTGACATTCTCACTGATTCCCTGAGGCTCTCCCTTGGCACAGGCCCCAGACCACGTTGCTGGTCCTGCCTCCTGTCAGGACATCCCCTCCTGCCCATGGAATGCCGCCCTGGACCTCTGCCTGCGGCCTTCAGTTCCTGGGCATCAGGGTCCCTCAGCTTGGCATGGACTCACAGCCTTCCCCCAGCCTCACCTCAGCTTGTGGCTGGTTAGAAACAGGGGACTCCTGGCCTAGCAGACGCTCCTCAGGAACGTGGCCCAGGTTCCTGGAGGTCAGGGGTGGACTGTTGGCCACGGCCCTTGTTCCGCTGGAGCCAGCTGGTCTTAGATAATCCTGGGAGGCCCGCGTGCGACCCCAGTCAGCTACTTATCCCTCCTCAAGACAGGAAAACTCTGTCTCTACCCCAGAGGGCGGACCCGGCATGGCCAAGCAGAAAGCCCTGTTGTTCTCTGCCCAGCACCTGCAGCCCCTGGAGCACAGTGCCCTCCTTCCTGCCCACTCATGGTGCCAGGAGGTACGCCATCACTACTGTGGAAGGATAGTATCCCAAAATCACAGGCCCAAGTCCCAGTCCTGTGCAGTGGACGTGACCTGGTCTGTAAAGGGGTCTCTGTGGCCAGCCACGTCGGCATGAGTTCATCCTTGGAAGCTGGGTCTGGCCCAGGAAAATTGGCAGAGTGCCCAGTGATGACGGAGCCAGGACTGGAGTGGTGTGCCCCAGCAGAGAAGGACAGACAGGGTGCAGGTGGCAGGATGTCGCCTACCGTGGAGCCTCTGAAGCGGCCGGCACTGCAGCGCCTTGTTGCGAAATCCAGGATCACAAGGCGATGGACTTCTCCTGCCCTCGGCCCATCTGCCACGCTTGGCTCTGGCTGGGGTCCTTAGCTCCCTCCTCCTGGTCTCCAGGTTTGGCAGCAGCCGAGTCAGGCCAGCTATTCACTCCGCTCTCCCAGAAAAACCTGCCAGACCTCCTCCTCTCTCTCCTCTCTGGCTGGAGACGCGCCCCGGGGCTCCTGGGTGTTCACAGATGACAGAAGAGGCCGGAGGAGAAGCTTGGCACCCAGAAGTCGGGGCTCAGAGGGCACCATCCCCAAGCCACGCACCTTCTCCCTGCCTCCCCTCACAGACCAGCCTTCAAACACTTTCCTAGGGTCCTTGGTTTCAGTCTCTGAAAACCCTCCAGCTGAGCCCTAGTATACGTCAATAACATTGCATCTAGAGCAACCACTAAAAGGACACTTAAGGATTTATAATAAAAACACTATAGACAATTCAAAGTGGAATTCTAAAAATTGTCAAAGTGACCTACAAAGGAAGAAAAAAACGGGAGTGAAAAATAGAAAACAAAAACTAAAATGGAGACGTCTGCCCTAACGTGTCTACAAGTACACTAGACCTAAAGGGTCTAACTTCATGAATCAAAAGTCAAAGATTGGAAGAATAGATTACCAACTGTGACCCAACTGTATGCTAGTTACAAGAAACTCATCTAACTTGACAACTGAGGCAGGATGAAAGCTGAAGAAAGACTTAAGGCATCTCTCCCAAACATCAACCAAAGGAAATCAGACGCTATTGTTTTAAATCAGAGAAAATAGACTCCAGAAAAGAGAACATTGCCAGAGAAAAAGAGGGACATGATACAAAGTTCAATCCACTGAAACCACATAGAAGCCTCATTTTCTCTGCACCCACAACAGAGCTATGAAACACTTGAAGGAGCTGAAAGGGTAGAAAGGAGAAAGGAGCAAGTCCACAACTGTGGCTGGAGACTCCAACACCTCTTTCCAAAAACTGGTAAAACGGCCAGAGAGAAACTCAGCAAGGATATTGAACTCAACAACACGGTCAGCAACAGTCAGATGGATGTGTACAGAACACCAGAACAACCCTTCCCAAGACAGTGAACACTCCAAGATAGACCAGGGCTGCAGACAATGCTCAACTAACGGAAGCCGACAGAAAGGGTTGACTAGCCCAAATGGTCGAGCAGGAGTCAGCAACGGGAAGATAATAGGAAAGCCCAACACCGGAAGATAAGCAGCATACACTAAAGAATCCCTGGTCAGAGAGGAAGCCTCAGATATCAGAGAAGAGGCATGCCTGCTGAGATGAACACAGTACACCACGGGAAGACCGAGGGTGCAGAGCAGCACCACTGCGGACGGGGACCATCAGAATAACGCCATGCTCTCATCCAGGAGCCCAGAAAACGAGAGCGAAGTAGACAATAACGCCGAGGGAAAACCAGTCGAGTGCAAGTAGAAAGGAAGGGCTTGATAAACAGAAAGAAAGTGACCAGAAAAGAGCTGCCTCTGAGAGACCATGTCAGACCAACCTGCAGCTACTGCTGGAGGACAGATGCGTTATCCAGAGAAGGCACCAGGGGCCACACCACAGGCACAGCATCATAGCTGGGCAGGAGGGCAGCCCAGAGACCCACAAGCAACTGGGCGGGGGGCACCACTGACCACAGCAGCCAGAGCTCCACAACGTCACCCGGGGGGGACCACTGAGCCAAAGCAGCCAGAGCTCCACAACGTCACCCGGGGGGGGATCACTGACCACAGCAGCCAGAGGTCCACAACGTCACCCAGGGGTGGGACCACTGACCACAGCAGCCAGAGGTCCACAACGTCACCCGGGGGTGGGACCACTGACCACAGCAGCGAGAGCTCCACAACGTCACCCAGGGGTGGGACCACTGACCACAGCAGCCAGAGCTCCACAGCGTCACCCAGGGGTGGGACCACTGACCACAGCAGCCAGAGCTCCACAACGTCACCCAGGGGTGGGACCACTGACAACAGCAGCCAGAGCTCCACAACGTCACCCAGGGGTGGGACCACTGACCACAGCAGCCAGAGGTCCACAGCGTCACCCAGGGGTGGGACCACTGACCACAGCAGCCAGAGCTCCACAACGTCACCCAGGGGTGGGACCACTGACCACAGCAGCCAGAGCTCCACAACGTCACCCGGGGGTGGGACCACTGACCACAGCAGCCAGAGCTCCACAACGTCACCCGGGGGTGGGACCACTGACCACAGCAGCCAGAGGTCCACAACGTCACCCAGGGGGGGACCACTGACCACAGCAGCCAGAGGTCCACAACGTCACCCGGGGGTGGGACCACTGACCACAGCAGCCAGAGCTCCACAACGTCACCCGGGGGTGGGACCACTGACCACAGCAGCCAGAGCTCCACAACGTCACCCGGGGGTGGGACCACTGACCACAGCAGCCAGAGCTCCACAACGTCACCCGGGGGTGGGACCACTGACCACAGCAGCCAGAGCTCCACAACGTCACCCGGGGGTGGGACCACTGACCACAGCAGCCAGAGCTCCACAACGTCACCCGGGGGTGGGACCACTGACCACAGCAGCCAGAGCTCCACAGCGTCACCCGGGGGTGGGACCACTGACCACAGCAGCCAGAGGTCCACAACGTCACCCGGGGGTGGGACCACTGACCACAGCAGCCAGAGCTCCACAACGTCACCCAGGGGGGGACCACTGACCACAGCAGCCAGAGGTCCACAACGTCACCCAGGGGTGGGACCACTGACCACAGCAGCCAGAGCTCCACAACGTCACCCAGGGGGGGACCACTGACCACAGCAGCCAGAGCTCCACAACGTCACCCAGGGGTGGGACCACTGACCACAGCAGCCAGAGGTCCACAATGTCACCCAGGGGTGGGACCACTGACCACAGCAGCCAGAGCTCCACAACGTCACCCAGGGGTGGGACCACTGACCACAGCAGGCAGAGGTCCACAACGTCACCCAGGGGTGGGACCACTGACCACAGCAGGCAGAGGTCCACAGCGTCACCCAGGGGTGGGACCACTGACCACAGCAGCCAGTGCTCCACAACGTCACCCAGGGGTGGGACCACTGACCACAGCAGCCAGAGGTCCACAACGTCACCCAGGGGTGGGACCACTGACCACAGCAGCCAGAGCTCCACAACGTCACCCAGGGGTGGGACCACTGACCACAGCAGCCAGAGCTCCACAACGTCACCCAGGGGTGGGACCACTGACCACAGCAGCCAGAGGTCCACAACGTCACCCAGGGGTGGGACCACTGACCACAGCAGCCAGAGCTCCACAACGTCACCCAGGGGTGGGACCACTGACCACAGCAGCCAGAGGTCCACTACGTCACCCAGGGGTGGGACCACTGACCACAGCAGCCAGAGGTCCACTACGTCACCCAGGGGTGGGACCACTGACCACAGCAGCCAGAGCTCCACAACGTCACCCAGAAGTGGGACCACTGACCACAGCAGCCAGAGGTCCACTACATCACCCAGGGGTGGGACCACTGACCACAGCAGCCAGAGCTCCACAACGTCACCCAGGGGGGGACCACTGACCACAGCAGCCAGAGGTCCACAACATCACCCAGGGGTGGGACCACTGACCACAGCAGCCAGAGCTCCACAACGTCACCCAGGGGTGGGACCACTGACCACAGCAGCCAGAGCTCCACAGCGTCACCCAGGGATGGGACCACTGACCACAGCAGCCAGAGGTCCACAACGTCACCCAGGGATGGGACCACTGACCACAGCAGCCAGAGGTCCACAGCGTCACCCAGGGGTGGGACCACTGACCACAGCAGCCAGAGGTCCACAACGTCACCCAGGGGTGGGACCACTGACCACAGCAGCCAGAGCTCCACAACGTCACCCAGGGGTGGGACCACTGACCACAGCAGGCAGAGGTCCACAGCGTCACCCAGGGGTGGGACCACTGACCACAGCAGCCAGAGGTCCACAACGTCACCCAGGGGTGGGACCACTGACCACAGCAGCCAGAGCTCCACAACGTCACCCAGGGGTGGGACCACTGACCACAGCAGCCAGAGGTCCACAACGTCACCCAGGGGTGTGACCACTGACCACAGCAGCCAGAGCTCCACAACGTCACCCAGGGGGGGACCACTGACCACAGCAGCCAGAGCTCCACAGTGTCACCCAGGGGTGGGTCCACTGACCACAGCAGCCAGATGTCCACAACGTCACCCAGGGGTGGGACCACTGACCACAGCAGCCAGAGGTCCACAGCGTCACCCAGGGGTGGGACCACTGACCACAGCAGCCAGAGGTCCACAACGTCACCCAGGGGTGGGACCACCGACCACAGCAGCCAGAGGTCCACAACGTCACCCAGGGGTGGGACCACCGACCACAGCAGCCAGAGGTCCACAACGTCACCTGGGGGTGGGACCACTGACCACAGCAGCCAGAGGTCCACAACGTCACCCAGGGGTGGGACCACTGACCACAGCAGCCAGAGCTCCACAACGTCACCCAGGGGTGGGACCACTGACCACAGCAGCCAGAGGTCCACAACGTCACCCAGGGGGGGACCACTGACCACAGCAGCCAGAGCTCCACAACGTCACCCAGGGGTGGGACCACCGACCACAGCAGCCAGAGCTCCACAACGTCACCCAGGGGTGGGACCACCGACCACAGCAGCCAGAGCTCCACAACGTCACCCAGGGGTGGGACCACTGACCACAGCAGCCAGAGCTCCACAACGTCACCCAGGGGTGGGACCACCGACCACAGCAGCCAGAGCTCCACAACGTCACCCAGGGGGGGACCACTGACCACAGCAGCCAGAGCTCCACAACATCACCCAGGGGTGGGACCACTGACCACAGCAGCCAGAGGTCCACAACGTCACCCAGGGGGGGACCACTGACCACAGCAGCCAGAGCTCCACAACGTCACCCAGGGGTGGGACCACTGACCACAGCAGCCAGAGGTCCACAACGTCACCCAGGGGGGGACCACTGACCACAGCAGCCAGAGCTCCACAACGTCACCCAGGGGTGGGACCACCGACCACAGCAGCCAGAGCTCCACAACGTCACCCAGGGGTGGGACCACCGACCACAGCAGCCAGAGGTCCACAAAGTCACCCAGGGGGGGACCACTGACCACAGCAGCCAGAGCTCCACAACGTCACCCAGGGGTGGGACCACCGACCACAGCAGCCAGAGCTCCACAACGTCACCCAGGGGGGGACCACTGACCACAGCAGCCAGAGCTCCACAACGTCACCCAGGGGTGGGACCACTGACCACAGCAGCCAGAGGTCCACAACGTCACCCAGGGGTGGGACCACTGACCACAGCAGGCAGAGGTCCACAACGTCACCCAGGGGTGGGACCACTGACCACAGCAGCCAGAGGTCCACAACGTCACCCAGGGGTGGGACCACTGACCACAGCAGGCAGAGGTCCACAACATCACCCAGGGGTGGGACCACTGACCACAGCAGCCAGAGGTCCACAACGTCACCCAGGGGTGGGACCACTGACCACAGCAGCCAGAGCTCCACAACGTCACCCAGGGGTGGGACCACTGATCACAGCAGCCAGAGCTCCACAACGTCACCCAGGGGGGGACCACTGACCACAGCAGCCAGAGCTCCACAACGTCACCCAGGGGTGGGACCACTGACCACAGCAGCCAGAGGTCCACAACGTCACCCAGGGGTGGGACCACTGACCACAGCAGGCAGAGGTCCACAACGTCACCCAGGGGTGGGACCACTGACCACAGCAGCCAGAGGTCCACAACGTCACCCAGGAGTGGGACCACTGACCACAGCAGGCAGAGGTCCACAACATCACCCAGGGGTGGGACCACTGACCACAGCAGCCAGAGGTCCACAACGTCACCCAGGGGTGGGACCACTGACCACAGCAGCCAGAGCTCCACAACGTCACCCAGGGGTGGGACCACTGACCACAGCAGCCAGAGCTCCACAACGTCACCCAGGGGTGGGACCACTGACCACAGCAGCCAGAGGTCCACAACGTCACCCAGGGGTGGGACCACTGACCACAGCAGCCAGAGGTCCACAACGTCACCCAGGGGTGGGACCACTGACCACAGCAGCCAGAGGTCCACAACGTCACCCAGGGGGGGACCACTGACCACAGCAGCCAGAGGTCCACAACGTCACCCCGGGGTGGGACAACTGACCACAGCAGCCAGAGGTCCACAACGTCACCCAGGGGTGGGACCACTGACCACAGCAGCCAGAGGTCCACAACGTCACCCAGGGGTGGGACCACTGACCACAGCAGCCAGAGGTCCACAACGTCACCCAGGGGTGGGACCACTGACCACAGCAGCCAGAGGTCCACAACGTCACCCAGGGGTGGGACCACTGACCACAGCAGCCAGAGCTCCACAGCGTCACCCAGGGGTGGGACCACTGACCACAGCAGCCAGAGCTCCACAACGTCACCCAGGGGTGCGACCACTGACCACAGCAGCCAGAGCTCCACAACGTCACCCAGGGGTGGGACCACTGACCACAGCAGCCAGAGGTCCACAACGTCACCCAGGGGTGGGACCACTGACCACAGCAGCCAGAGCTCCACAACGTCACCCAGGGGTGGGACCACTGACCACAGCAGCCAGAGCTCCACAACGTCACCCAGGGGGGGACCACTGACCACAGCAGCCAGAGGTCCACAACGTCACCCAGGGGTGGGACCACTGACCACAGCAGCCAGAGGTCCACAACGTCACCCAGGGGTGGGACCACTGACCACAGCAGCCAGAGGTCCACAACGTCACCCAGGGGGGGACCACTGACCACAGCAGCCAGAGGTCCACAGCGTCACCCAGGGGTGGGACCACTGACCACAGCAGCCAGAGGTCCACAACGTCACCCAGGGGTGGGACCACTGACCACAGCAGCCAGAGGTCCACAACGTCACCCCGGGGTGGGACCACTGACCACAGCAGCCAGAGCTCCACAACGTCACCCAGGGGTGGGACCACTGACCACAGCAGCCAGAGCTCCACAACGTCACCCAGGGGTGGGACCACTGACCACAGCAGCCAGAGCTCCACAACGTCACCCAGGGGGGGACCACTGACCACAGCAGCCAGAGCTCCACAACGTCACCCAGGGGTGGGACCACTGACCACAGCAGCCAGAGGTCCACAAGGTCACCCGGGGGTGGGACCACTGACCACAGCAGCCAGAGCTCCACAACGTCACCAGGGGTGGGACCACCGACCACAGCAGCCAGAGGTCCACTACGTCACCCAGGGGGGGACCACTGACCACAGCAGCCAGAGCTCCACAACGTCACCCAGGGGTGGGACCACTGACCACAGCAGCCAGAGGTCCACAACGTCACCCAGGGGTGGGACCACTGACCACAGCAGCCAGAGCTCCACAACGTCACCCAGGGGGGGACCACTGACCACAGCAGCCAGAGGTCCACAACGTCACCCAGGGGTGGGACCACTGACCACAGCAGCCAGAGGTCCACAACGTCACCCAGGGGTGGGACCACTGACCACAGCAGCCAGAGGTCCACAACGTCACCCAGGGGTGGGACCACTGACCACAGCAGCCAGTGCTCCACAGCGTCACCCAGGGGGGGACCACTGACCACAGCAGCCAGAGCTCCACAGCGTCACCCAGGGGTGGGACCACTGACCACAGCAGCCAGAGCTCCACAACGTCACCCAGGGGTGGGACCACTGACCACAGCAGCCAGAGGTCCACAACGTCACCCAGGGGTGGGACCACTGACCACAGCAGCCAGAGCTCCACAACGTCACCCAGGGGTGGGACCACTGACCACAGCAGCCAGAGGTCCACAACGTCACCCAGGGGTGGGACCACTGACCACAGCAGCCAGTGCTCCACAACGTCACCCAGGGGTGGGACCACTGACCACAGCAGCCAGAGCTCCACAGCGTCACCCAGGGGTGGGACCACTGACCACAGCAGCCAGAGCTCCACAGCGTCACCCAGGGGTGGGACCACTGACCACAGCAGCCAGAGCTCCACAACGTCACCCAGGGGTGGGACCACTGACCACAGCAGCCAGAGCTCCACAACGTCACCCAGGGGTGGGACCACTGACCACAGCAGCCAGAGCTCCACAACGTCACCCAGGGGTGGGACCACTGACCACAGCAGCCAGAGGTCCACAACGTCACCCAGGGGTGGGACCACTGACCACAGCAGCCAGAGCTCCACAACGTCACCCAGGGGTGGGACCACTGACCACAGCAGCCAGAGGTCCACTACGTCACCCGGGGGTGGGACCACTGACCACAGCAGCCAGAGCTCCACAGCGTCACCCAGGGGTGGGACCACTGACCACAGCAGCCAGAGGTCCACTACGTCACCCAGGGGTGGGACCACTGACCACAGCAGCCAGAGCTCCACAACGTCACCCAGGGGTGGGACCACTGACCACAGCAGCCAGAGCTCCACAGCGTCACCCAGGGGTGGGACCACTGACCACAGCAGCCAGAGGTCCACTACGTCACCCGGGGGTGGGACCACTGACCACAGCAGCCAGAGCTCCACAACGTCACCCAGGGGTGGGACCACTGACCACAGCAGCCAGAGCTCCACAGCGTCACCCAGGGGTGGGACCACTGACCACAGCAGCCAGAGGTCCACTACGTCACCCGGGGGTGGGACCACTGACCACAGCAGCCAGAGCTCCACAACGTCACCCAGGGGTGGGACCACTGACCACAGCAGCCAGAGCTCCACAACGTCACCCAGGGGTGGGACCACTGACCACAGCAGCCAGAGCTCCACAGCGTCACCCAGGGGTGGGACCACTGACCACAGCAGCCAGAGGTCCACTACGTCACCCGGGGGTGGGACCACTGACCACAGCAGCCAGAGCTCCACAGCGTCACCCAGGGGTGGGACCACTGACCACAGCAGCCAGAGGTCCAAAACGTCACCCATGGGTGGGACCTCTGACCACAGCAGCCAGAGGTCCACAACGTCACCCAGGGGTGTGACCACTGACCAGAGCAGCCAGAGCTCCACAGCGTCACCCAGGGGTGGGACCACTGACCACAGCAGCCAGAGGTCCACAACGTCACCCAGGGGTGGGACCACTGACCACAGCAGCCAGAGCTCCACAGCGTCACCCAGGGGTGGGACCACTGACCACAGCAGCCAGAGGTCCACCACGTCACCCAGGGGGGGACCACTGACCACAGCAGCCAGAGGTCCACAACGTCACCTGGGGGTGGGACCACTGACCACAGCAGCCAGAGCTCCACAGTGTCACCCAGGGGTGGGTCCACTGACCACAGCAGCCAGAGGTCCACAGCGTCACCCAGGGGTGGGACCACCGACCACAGCAGCCAGAGGTCCACCACGTCACCCAGGGGTGGGACCACTGACCACAGCAGCCAGAGGTCCACAACGTCACCCCGGGGTGGGACCACTGACCACAGCAGCCAGAGCTCCACAACGTCACCCAGGGGTGGGACCACTGACCACAGCAGCCAGAGGTCCACAACGTCACCCAGGGGTGGGTCCACTGACCACAGCAGCCAGAGGTCCACAGCGTCACCCAGGGGTGGGACCACCGACCACAGCAGCCAGAGGTCCACCACGTCACTCAGGGGTGGGACCACTGACCACAGCAGCCAGAGGTCCACAACGTCACCCAGGGGTGGGACCACTGACCACAGCAGCCAGAGGTCCACAGTGTCACCCAGGGGTGGGACCACTGACCACAGCAGCCAGAGCTCCACAGTGTCACCCAGGGGTGGGACCACTGACCACAGCAGCCAGAGGTCCACAACGTCACCCAGGGGTGGGTCCACTGACCACAGCAGCCAGAGGTCCACAGCGTCACCCAGGGGTGGGACCACCGACCACAGCAGCCAGAGGTCCACCACGTCACCCAGGGGTGGGACCACTGACCACAGCAGCCAGAGGTCCACAACGTCACCCAAGGGTGGGACCACTGACCACAGCAGCCAGAGCACCACAACGTCACCCAGGGGTGGGACCAGTGACCACAGCAGGCAGAGGTCCACAACGTCACCCAGGGGTGGGACCACTGACCACAGCAGCCAGAGGTCCACAACGTCACCCAGGGGTGAAACCACTGACCACAGCAGCCAGAGGTCCACAACGTCACCCAGGGGTGGGACCACTGACCACAGCAGCCAGAGGTCCACAACGTCACCCAGGGGTGGGACCACTGACCACAGCAGCCAGAGGTCCACAACGTCACCCAGGGGTGGGACCACTGACCACAGCAGCCAGAGGTCCACAACGTCACCCAGGGGTGGGACCACCGACCACAGCAGCCAGAGGTCCACAACGTCACCCAGGGGTGGGACCACTGACCACAGCAGCCAGAGCTCCACAACGTCACCCAGGGGTGGGACCACTGACCACAGCAGCCAGAGGTCCACAACGTCACCCAGGGGTGGGACCACTGACCACAGCAGCCAGAGCTCCACAGCGTCACCCAGGGGTGGGACCACTGACCACAGCAGCCAGAGCTCCACCACGTCACCCAGGGGTGGGACCACTGACCACAGCAGCCAGAGGTCCACCACGTCACCCAGGGGTGGGACCACTGACCACAGCAGCCAGAGGTCCACAACGTCACCCAGGGGTGGGACCACTGACCACAGCAGCCAGAGGTCCACAGTGTCACCCAGGGGTGGGACCACTGACCACAGCAGCCAGAGCTCCACAACGTCACCCAGGGGTGGGACCACTGACCACAGCAGCCAGAGGTCCAAAACGTCACCCAGGGGTGGGACCACTGACCACAGCAGCCAGAGGTCCAAAACGTCACCCAGGGGTGGGACCACTGACCACAGCAGGCAGAGGTCCACAACATCACCCAGGGGTGGGACCACTGACCACAGCAGCCAGAGGTCCACAACGTCACCCAGGGGTGGGACCACTGACCACAGCAGCCAGAGCTCCACAACGTCACCCAGGGGTGGGACCACTGATCACAGCAGCCAGAGCTCCACAACGTCACCCAGGGGGGGACCACTGACCACAGCAGCCAGAGCTCCACAACGTCACCCAGGGGTGGGACCACTGACCACAGCAGCCAGAGGTCCACAACGTCACCCAGGGGTGGGACCACTGACCACAGCAGGCAGAGGTCCACAACGTCACCCAGGGGTGGGACCACTGACCACAGCAGCCAGAGGTCCACAACGTCACCCAGGAGTGGGACCACTGACCACAGCAGGCAGAGGTCCACAACATCACCCAGGGGTGGGACCACTGACCACAGCAGCCAGAGGTCCACAACGTCACCCAGGGGTGGGACCACTGACCACAGCAGCCAGAGCTCCACAACGTCACCCAGGGGTGGGACCACTGACCACAGCAGCCAGAGCTCCACAACGTCACCCAGGGGTGGGACCACTGACCACAGCAGCCAGAGGTCCACAACGTCACCCAGGGGTGGGACCACTGACCACAGCAGCCAGAGGTCCACAACGTCACCCAGGGGTGGGACCACTGACCACAGCAGCCAGAGGTCCACAACGTCACCCAGGGGGGGACCACTGACCACAGCAGCCAGAGGTCCACAACGTCACCCCGGGGTGGGACAACTGACCACAGCAGCCAGAGGTCCACAACGTCACCCAGGGGTGGGACCACTGACCACAGCAGCCAGAGGTCCACAACGTCACCCAGGGGTGGGACCACTGACCACAGCAGCCAGAGGTCCACAACGTCACCCAGGGGTGGGACCACTGACCACAGCAGCCAGAGCTCCACAGCGTCACCCAGGGGTGGGACCACTGACCACAGCAGCCAGAGGTCCACAACGTCACCCAGGGGGGGACCACTGACCACAGCAGCCAGAGGTCCACAACGTCACCCCGGGGTGGGACCACTGACCACAGCAGCCAGAGGTCCACAACGTCACCCAGGGGTGGGACCACTGACCACAGCAGCCAGAGGTCCACAACGTCACCCAGGGGTGGGACCACTGACCACAGCAGCCAGAGGTCCACAACGTCACCCAGGGGTGGGACCACTGACCACAGCAGCCAGAGGTCCACAACGTCACCCAGGGGTGGGACCACTGACCACAGCAGCCAGAGGTCCACAACGTCACCCAGGGGTGGGACCACTGACCACAGCAGCCAGAGGTCCACAACGTCACCCAGGGGTGGGACCACTGACCACAGCAGCCAGAGCTCCACAGCGTCACCCAGGGGTGGGACCACTGACCACAGCAGCCAGAGCTCCACAACGTCACCCAGGGGTGCGACCACTGACCACAGCAGCCAGAGCTCCACAACGTCACCCAGGGGTGGGACCACTGACCACAGCAGCCAGAGGTCCACAACGTCACCCAGGGGTGGGACCACTGACCACAGCAGCCAGAGCTCCACAACGTCACCCAGGGGTGGGACCACTGACCACAGCAGCCAGAGCTCCACAACGTCACCCAGGGGGGACCACTGACCACAGCAGCCAGAGGTCCACAACGTCACCCAGGGGTGGGACCACTGACCACAGCAGCCAGAGGTCCACAACGTCACCCAGGGGTGGGACCACTGACCACAGCAGCCAGAGGTCCACAACGTCACCCAGGGGGGGACCACTGACCACAGCAGCCAGAGGTCCACAGCGTCACCCAGGGGTGGGACCACTGACCACAGCAGCCAGAGGTCCACAACGTCACCCAGGGGTGGGACCACTGACCACAGCAGCCAGAGGTCCACAACGTCACCCCGGGGTGGGACCACTGACCACAGCAGCCAGAGCTCCACAACGTCACCCAGGGGTGGGACCACTGACCACAGCAGCCAGAGCTCCACAACGTCACCCAGGGGTGGGACCACTGACCACAGCAGCCAGAGCTCCACAACGTCACCCAGGGGGGGACCACTGACCACAGCAGCCAGAGCTCCACAACGTCACCCAGGGGTGGGACCACTGACCACAGCAGCCAGAGGTCCACAAGGTCACCCGGGGGTGGGACCACTGACCACAGCAGCCAGAGCTCCACAACGTCACCAGGGGTGGGACCACCGACCACAGCAGCCAGAGGTCCACTACGTCACCCAGGGGGGGACCACTGACCACAGCAGCCAGAGCTCCACAACGTCACCCAGGGGTGGGACCACTGACCACAGCAGCCAGAGGTCCACAACGTCACCCAGGGGTGGGACCACTGACCACAGCAGCCAGAGCTCCACAACGTCACCCAGGGGGGGACCACTGACCACAGCAGCCAGAGCTCCACAACGTCACCCAGGGGTGGGACCACTGACCACAGCAGCCAGAGGTCCACAACGTCACCCAGGGGTGGGACCACTGACCACAGCAGCCAGAGGTCCACAACGTCACCCAGGGGTGGGACCACTGACCACAGCAGCCAGTGCTCCACAGCGTCACCCAGGGGGGGACCACTGACCACAGCAGCCAGAGCTCCACAGCGTCACCCAGGGGTGGGACCACTGACCACAGCAGCCAGAGCTCCACAACGTCACCCAGGGGTGGGACCACTGACCACAGCAGCCAGAGGTCCACAACGTCACCCAGGGGTGGGACCACTGACCACAGCAGCCAGAGCTCCACAACGTCACCCAGGGGTGGGACCACTGACCACAGCAGCCAGAGGTCCACAACGTCACCCAGGGGTGGGACCACTGACCACAGCAGCCAGTGCTCCACAACGTCACCCAGGGGTGGGACCACTGACCACAGCAGCCAGAGCTCCACAGCGTCACCCAGGGGTGGGACCACTGACCACAGCAGCCAGAGCTCCACAGCGTCACCCAGGGGTGGGACCACTGACCACAGCAGCCAGAGCTCCACAACGTCACCCAGGGGTGGGACCACTGACCACAGCAGCCAGAGCTCCACAACGTCACCCAGGGGTGGGACCACTGACCACAGCAGCCAGAGCTCCACAACGTCACCCAGGGGTGGGACCACTGACCACAGCAGCCAGAGGTCCACAACGTCACCCAGGGGTGGGACCACTGACCACAGCAGCCAGAGCTCCACAACGTCACCCAGGGGTGGGACCACTGACCACAGCAGCCAGAGGTCCACTACGTCACCCGGGGGTGGGACCACTGACCACAGCAGCCAGAGCTCCACAGCGTCACCCAGGGGTGGGACCACTGACCACAGCAGCCAGAGGTCCACTACGTCACCCAGGGGTGGGACCACTGACCACAGCAGCCAGAGCTCCACAACGTCACCCAGGGGTGGGACCACTGACCACAGCAGCCAGAGCTCCACAGCGTCACCCAGGGGTGGGACCACTGACCACAGCAGCCAGAGGTCCACTACGTCACCCGGGGGTGGGACCACTGACCACAGCAGCCAGAGCTCCACAACGTCACCCAGGGGTGGGACCACTGACCACAGCAGCCAGAGCTCCACAGCGTCACCCAGGGGTGGGACCACTGACCACAGCAGCCAGAGCTCCACAACGTCACCCAGGGGGTGGGACCACTGACCACAGCAGCCAGAGCTCCACAACGTCACCCAGGGGTGGGACCACTGACCACAGCAGCCAGAGCTCCACAACGTCACCCAGGGGTGGGACCACTGACCACAGCAGCCAGAGCTCCACAGCGTCACCCAGGGGTGGGGACCACTGACCACAGCAGCCAGAGGTCCACTACGTCACCCGGGGGTGGGACCACTGACCACAGCAGCCAGAGCTCCACAGCGTCACCCAGGGGTGGGACCACTGACCACAGCAGCCAGAGGTCCAAAA
>NW_027510568.1:0-32843 GCF_048772815.1 Callospermophilus lateralis | reverse complement strand
GGTCGGAAGAAAAAATATATGTTGTGATTTCAGGAGACTGTAGTGTTTTGGCAGCCTAACAACGCCTTTCATTGAGTGAGTTATTCGCCAGTCTCTGCTTAAGGCTACATCAAGAGGAAACAAACCTTAGAGATAGAACGTAGAACTATTGTATTGTGTCAAGTTTCAAGAAGCTAGCACAAACCGTGTTTGATTTAGAGTTCTAACTGCATCTGTCAATATAGGAGAAAACGCAGTGAAACCTAAAAATTCAAACTGTTCCTGCAAACGAATGCTTCGACCTAGGAGAACGAAAGTTGGGCATCCAAGTTTGACTGGTGTACTGCTCATTACTTGAAAGTATCATGAAGGTCGGAAGAAAAAATATATGTTGTGATTTCAGGAGACTGTAGTGTTTTGGCAGCCTAACAACGCCTTTCATTGAGTGAGTTATTCGCCAGTCTCTGCTTAAGGCTACATCAAGAGGAAACAAACCTTAGAGATAGAACGTAGAACTATTGTATTGTGTCAAGTTTCAAGAAGCTAGCACAAACCGTGTTTGATTTAGAGTTCTAACTGCATCTGTCAATATAGGAGAAAACGCAGTGAAACCTAAAAATTCAAACTGTTCCTGCAAACGAATGCTTTGACCTAGGAGAACGAAACTTGGGCTTCCAAGTTTGACTGGTGTACTGCTCATTACTTGAAAGTATCATGAAGGTCGGAAGAAAAAATATATGTTGTGATTTCAGGAGACTGTAGTTTTTTGGCAGCCTAACAACGCCTTTCATTGAGTGAGTTATTCGCCAGTCTGTGCTTAAGGCTAGATCAAGAGGAAACAAACCTTAGAGATAGAACGTAGAACTATTGTATTGTGTCAAGTTTCAAGAAGCTAGCACAAACCGTGTTTGATTTAGAGTTCTAACTGCATCTGTCAATATAGGAGAAAACGCAGTGAAATCTAAAAATTCAAACTGTTCCTGCAAACGAATGCTTCGACCTAGGAGAACGAAAGTTGGGCTTCCAAGTTTGACTGGTGTACTGCTCATTACTTGAAAGTATCATGAAGGTCGGAAGAAAAAATATATGTTGTGATTTCAGGAGACTGTAGTTTTTTGGCAGCCTAACAACGCCTTTCATTGAGTGAGTTATTCGCCAGTCTCTGCTTAAGGCTACATGAAGAGGAAACAAACCTTAGAGATAGAACGTAGAACTATTGTATTGTGTCAAGTTTCAAGAAGCTAGCACAAACCGTGTTTGATTTAGAGTTCTAACTGCGTCTGTCAATATAGGAGAAAACGCAGTGAAACCTAAAAATTCAAACTGTTCCTGCAAACGAATGCTTCGACCTAGGAGAACGAAACTTGGGCATCCAAGTTTGACTGGTGTACTGCTCATTACTTGAAAGTATCATGAAGGTCGGAAGAAAAAATATATGTTGTGATTTCAGGAGACTGTAGTTTTTTGGCAGCCTAACAACGCCTTTCATTGAGTGAGTTATTCGCCAGTCTCTGCTTAAGGCTACATCAAGAGGAAACAAACCTTAGAGATAGAACGTAGAACTATTGTATTGTGTCAAGTTTCAAGAAGCTAGCACAAACCGTGTTTGATTTAGAGTTCTAACTTCATCTGTCAATATAGGAGAAAACGCAGTGAAACCTAAAAATTCAAACTGTTCCTGCAAACGAATGCTTCGACCTAGGAGAACGAAACTTGGGCATCCAAGTTTGACTGGTGTACTGCTCATTACTTGAAAGTATCATGAAGGTCGGAAGAAAAAATATATGTTGTGATTTCAGGAGACTGTAGTTATTTGGCAGCCTAACAACGCCTTTCATTGAGTGAGTTATTCGCCAGTGTCTGCTTAAGGCTACATCAAGAGGAAACAAACCTTAGAGATAGAACGTAGAACTATTGTATTGTGTCAAGTTTCAAGAAGCTAGCACAAACCGTGTTTGATTTAGAGTTCTAACTGCATCTGTCAATATAGGAGAAAACGCAGTGAAACCTAAAAATTCAAACTGTTCCTGCAAACGAATGCTTCGACCTAGGAGAACGAAAGTTGGGCATCCAAGTTTGACTGGTGTACTGCTCATTACTTGAAAGTATCATGAAGGTCGGAAGAAAAAATATATGTTGTGATTTCAGGAGACTGTAGTGTTTTGGCAGCCTAACAACGCCTTTCATTGAGTGAGTTATTCGCCAGTCTCTGCTTAAGGCTACATCAAGAGGAAACAAACCTTAGAGATAGAACGTAGAACTATTGTATTGTGTCAAGTTTCAAGAAGCTAGCACAAACCGTGTTTGATTTAGAATTCTAACTGCATCTGTCAATATAGGAGAAAACGCAGTGAAACCTAAAAATTCAAACTGTTCCTGCAAACGAATGCTTCGACCTAGGAGAACGAAACTTGGGCTTCCAAGTTTGACTGGTGTACTGCTCATTACTTGAAAGTATCATGAAGGTCGGAAGAAAAAATATATGTTGTGATTTCAGGAGACTGTAGTTTTTTGGCAGCCTAACAACGCCTTTCATTGAGTGAGTTATTCGCCAGTCTCTGCTTAAGGCTACATCAAGAGGAAACAAACCTTAGAGATAGAACGTAGAACTATTGTATTGTGTCAAGTTTCAAGAAGCTAGCACAAACCGTGTTTGATTTAGAGTTCTAACTGCATCTGTCAATATAGGAGAAAACGCAGTGAAATCTAAAAATTCAAACTGTTCCTGCAAACGAATGCTTCGACCTAGGAGAACGAAAGTTGGGCTTCCAAGTTTGACTGGTGTACTGCTCATTACTTGAAAGTATCATGAAGGTCGGAAGAAAAAATATATGTTGTGATTTCAGGAGACTGTAGTTTTTTGGCAGCCTAACAACGCCTTTCATTGAGTGAGTTATTCGCCAGTCTCTGCTTAAGGCTACATGAAGAGGAAACAAACCTTAGAGATAGAACGTAGAACTATTGTATTGTGTCAAGTTTCAAGAAGCTAGCACAAACCGTGTTTGATTTAGAGTTCTAACTGCGTCTGTCAATATAGGAGAAAACGCAGTGAAACCTAAAAATTCAAACTGTTCCTGCAAACGAATGCTTCGACCTAGGAGAACGAAACTTGGGCATCCAAGTTTGACTGGTGTACTGCTCATTACTTGAAAGTATCATGAAGGTCGGAAGAAAAAATATATGTTGTGATTTCAGGAGACTGTAGTTTTTTGGCAGCCTAACAACGCCTTTCATTGAGTGAGTTATTCGCCAGTCTCTGCTTAAGGCTACATCAAGAGGAAACAAACCTTAGAGATAGAACGTAGAACTATTGAATTGTGCCAAGTTTCAAGAAGCTAGCACAAACCGTGTTTGATTTAGAGTTCTAACTTCATCTGTCAATATAGGAGAAAACGCAGTGAAACCTAAAAATTCAAACTGTTCCTGCAAACGAATGCTTCGACCTAGGAGAACGAAACTTGGGCATCCAAGTTTGACTGGTGTACTGCTCATTACTTGAAAGTATCATGAAGGTCGGAAGAAAAAATATATGTTGTGATTTCAGGAGACTGTAGTTATTTGGCAGCCTAACAACGCCTTTCATTGAGTGAGTTATTCGCCAGTGTCTGCTTAAGGCTACATCAAGAGGAAACAAACCTTAGAGATAGAACGTAGAACTATTGTATTGTGTCAAGTTTCAAGAAGCTAGCACAAACCGTGTTTGATTTAGAGTTCTAACTGCATCTGTCAATATAGGAGAAAACGCAGTGAAACCTAAAAAATTCAAACTGTTCCTGCAAACGAATGCTTCGACCTAGGAGAACGAAAGTTGGGCATCCAAGTTTGACTGGTGTACTGCTCATTACTTGAAAGTATCATGAAGGTGGGAAGAAAAAATATATGTTGTGATTTCAGGAGACTGTAGTGTTTTGGCAGCCTAACAACGCCTTTCATTGAGTGAGTTATTCGCCAGTCTCTGCTTAAGGCTACATCAAGAGGAAACAAACCTTAGAGATAGAACGTAGAACTATTGTATTGTGTCAAGTTTCAAGAAGCTAGCACAAACCGTGTTTGATTTAGAGTTCTAACTGCATCTGTCAATATAGGAGAAAACGCAGTGAAACCTAAAAATTCAAACTGTTCCTGCAAACGAATGCTTCGACCTAGGAGAACGAAACTTGGGCTTCCAAGTTTGACTGGTGTACTGCTCATTACTTGAAAGTATCATGAAGGTCGGAAGAAAAAATATATGTTGTGATTTCAGGAGACTGTAGTTTTTTGGCAGCCTAACAACGCCTTTCATTGAGTGAGTTATTCGCCAGTCTCTGCTTAAGGCTACATCAAGAGGAAACAAACCTTAGAGATAGAACGTAGAACTATTGTATTGTGTCAAGTTTCAAGAAGCTAGCACAAACCGTGTTTGATTTAGAGTTCTAACTGCATCTGTCAATATAGGAGAAAACGCAGTGAAATCTAAAAATTCAAACTGTTCCTGCAAACGAATGCTTCGACCTAGGAGAACGAAAGTTGGGCTTCCAAGTTTGACTGGTGTACTGCTCATTACTTGAAAGTATCATGAAGGTCGGAAGAAAAAATATATGTTGTGATTTCAGGAGACTGTAGTTTTTTGGCAGCCTAACAACGCCTTTCATTGAGTGAGTTATTCGCCAGTCTCTGCTTAAGGCTACATCAAGAGGAAACAAACCTTAGAGATAGAACGTAGAACTATTGTATTGTGTCAAGTTTCAAGAAGCTAGCACAAACCGTGTTTGATTTAGAGTTCTAACTGCGTCTGTCAATATAGGAGAAAACGCAGTGAAACCTAAAAATTCAAACTGTTCCTGCAAACGAATGCTTCGACCTAGGAGAACGAAACTTGGGCATCCAAGTTTGACTGGTGTACTGCTCATTACTTGAAAGTATCATGAAGGTCGGAAGAAAAAATATATGTTGTGATTTCAGGAGACTGTAGTTTTTTGGCAGCCTAACAACGCCTTTCATTGAGTGAGTTATTCGCCAGTCTGTGCTTAAGGCTAGATCAAGAGGAAACAAACCTTAGAGATAGAACGTAGAACTATTGTATTGTGTCAAGTTTCAAGAAGCTAGCACAAACCGTGTTTGATTTAGAGTTCTAACTTCATCTGTCAATATAGGAGAAAACGCAGTGAAACCTAAAAATTCAAACTGTTCCTGCAAACGAATGCTTCGACCTAGGAGAACGAAACTTGGGCATCCAAGTTTGACTGGTGTACTGCTCATTACTTGAAAGTATCATGAAGGTCGGAAGAAAAAATATATGTTGTGATTTCAGGAGACTGTAGTTATTTGGCAGCCTAACAACGGCCTTTCATTGAGTGAGTTATTCGCCAGTGTCTGCTTAAGGCTACATCAAGAGGAAACAAACCTTAGAGATAGAACGTAGAACTATTGTATTGTGTCAAGTTTCAAGAAGCTAGCACAAACCGTGTTTGATTTAGAGTTCTAACTTCATCTGTCAATATAGGAGAAAACGCAGTGAAACCTAAAAATTCAAACTGTTCCTGCAAACGAATGCTTCGACCTAGGAGAACGAAACTTGGGCATCCAAGTTTGACTGGTGTACTGCTCTTTACTTGAAAGTATCATGAAGGTCGGAAGAAAAAATATATGTTGTGATTTCAGGAGACTGTAGTTTTTTGGCAGCCTAACAACGCCTTTCATTGAGTGAGTTATTCGCCAGTCTCTGCTTAAGGCTACATCAAGAGGAAACAAACCTTAGAGATAGAACGTAGAACTATTGTATTGTGTCAAGTTTCAAGAAGCTAGCACAAACCGTGTTTGATTTAGAGTTCTAACTGCATCTGTCAATATAGGAGAAAACGCAGTGAAACCTAAAAATTCAAACTGTTCCTGCAAACGAATGCTTCGACCTAGGAGAACGAAACTTGGGCATCCAAGTTTGACTGGTGTACTGCTCATTACTTGAAAGTATCATGAAGGTCGGAAGAAAAAATATATGTTGTGATTTCAGGAGACTGTAGTTTTTTGGCAGCCTAACAATGCCTTTCATTGAGTGAGTTATTCGTCAGTCTCTGCTTAAGGCTACATCAAGAGGAAACAAACCTTAGAGATAGAACGTAGAACTATTGTATTGTGTCAAGTTTCAAGAAGCTAGCACAAACCGTGTTTGATTTAGAGTTCTAACTGCATCTGTCAATATAGGAGAAAACGCAGTGAAACCTAAAAATTCAAACTGTTCCTGCAAAGGAATGCTTCGACCCAGGAGAACGAAACTTGGGCATCCAAGTTTGACTGGTGTACTGCTCATTACTTGAAAGTATCATGAAGGTCGGAAGAAAAAATATATGTTGTGATTTCAGGAGACTGTCGTTTTTTGGCAGCCTAACAACGCCTTTCATTGAGTGAGTTTATTCGCCAGTCTCTGCTTAAGGCTACATCAAGAGGAAACAAACCTTAGAGATAGAACGTAGAACTATTGTATTGTGTCAAGTTTCAAGAAGCTAGCACAAACCGTGTTTGATTTAGAGTTCTAACTGCATCTGTCAATATAGGAGAAAACGCAGTGAAACCTAAAAATTCAAACTGTTCCTGCAAACGAATGCTTCGACCTAGGAGAACGAAACTTGGGCATCCAAGTTTGACTGGTGTACTGCTCATTACTTGAAAGTATCATGAAGGTCGGAAGAAAAAATATATGTTGTGATTTCAGGAGACTGTAGTGTTTTGGCAGCCTAACAACGCCTTTCATTGAGTGAGTTATTCGCCAGTCTCTGCTTAAGGCTACATCAAGAGGAAACAAACCTTAGAGATAGAACGTAGAACTATTGTATTGTGTCAAGTTTCAAGAAGCTAGCACAAACCGTGTTTGATTTAGAGTTCTAACTGCATCTGTCAATATAGGAGAAAACGCAGTGAAACCTAAAAATTCAAACTGTTCCTGCAAACGAATGCTTCGACCTAGGAGAACGAAACTTGGGCTTCCAAGTTTGACTGGTGTACTGCTCATTACTTGAAAGTATCATGAAGGTCGGAAGAAAAATATATGTTGTGATTTCAGGAGACTGTAGTTTTTTGGCAGCCTAACAACGCCTTTCATTGAGTGAGTTATTCGCCAGTCTCTGCTTAAGGCTACATCAAGAGGAAACAAACCTTAGAGATAGAACGTAGAACTATTGTATTGTGTCAAGTTTCAAGAAGCTAGCACAAACCGTGTTTGATTTAGAGTTCTAACTGCATCTGTCAATATAGGAGAAAACGCAGTGAAATCTAAAAATTCAAACTGTTCCTGCAAACGAATGCTTCGACCTAGGAGAACGAAAGTTGGGCTTCCAAGTTTGACTGGTGTACTGCTCATTACTTGAAAGTATCATGAAGGTCGGAAGAAAAAATATATGTTGTGATTTCAGGAGACTGTAGTTTTTTGGCAGCCTAACAACGCCTTTCATTGAGTGAGTTATTCGCCAGTCTCTGCTTAAGGCTACATCAAGAGGAAACAAACCTTAGAGATAGAACGTAGAACTATTGTATTGTGTCAAGTTTCAAGAAGCTAGCACAAACCGTGTTTGAATTAGGGTTCTAACTGCGTCTGTCAATATAGGAGAAAACGCAGTGAAACCTATAAATTCAAACTGTTCCTGCAAACGAATGCTTCGACCTAGGAGAACGAAACTTGGGCATCCAAGTTTGACTGGTGTACTGGTCATTACGTGAAAGTATCATGAAGGTCGGAAGAAAAAATATATGTTGTGATTTCAGGAGACTGTAGTTTTTTGGCAGCCTAACAACGCCTTTCATTGAGTGAGTTATTCGCCAGTCTGTGCTTAAGGCTAGATCAAGAGGAAACAAACCTTAGAGATGGAACGTAGAACTATTGTATTGTGTCAAGTTTCAAGAAGCTAGCACAAACCGTGTTTGATTTAGAGTTCTAACTGCATCTGTCAATATAGGAGAAAACGCAGTGAAACCTAAAAATTCAAACTGTTCCTGCAAACGAATGCTTCGACCTAGGAGAACGAAACTTGGTCATCCAAGTTTGACTGGTGTACTGCTCATTACTTGAAAGTATCATGAAGGTCGGAAGAAAAAATATATGTTGTGATTTCAGGAGACTGTAGTTATTTGGCAGCCTAACAACGCCTTTCATTGAGTGAGTTATTCGCCAGTGTCTGCTTAAGGCTACATCAAGAGGAAACAAACCTTAGAGATAGAACGTAGAACTATTGTATTGTGTCAAGTTTCAAGAAGCTAGCACAAACCGTGTTTGATTTAGAGTTCTAACTTCATCTGTCAATATAGGAGAAAACGCAGTGAAACCTAAAAATTCAAACTGTTCCTGCAAACGAATGCTTCGACCTAGGAGAACGAAACTTGGGCATCCAAGTTTGACTGGTGTACTGCTCTTTACTTGAAAGTATCATGAAGGTCGGAAGAAAAAATATATGTTGTGATTTCAGGAGACTGTAGTGTTTTGGCAGCCTAACAACGCCTTTCATTGAGTGAGTTATTCGCCAGTCTCTGCTTAAGGCTACATCAAGAGGAAACAAACCTTAGAGATAGAACGTAGAACTATTGTATTGTGTCAAGTTTCAAGAAGCTAGCACAAACCGTGTTTGATTTAGAGTTCTAACTGCATCTGTCAATATAGGAGAAAACGCAGTGAAACCTAAAAATTCAAACTGTTCCTGCAAACGAATGCTTCGACCTAGGAGAACGAAACTTGGGCTTCCAAGTTTGACTGGTGTACTGCTCATTACTTGAAAGTATCATGAAGGTCGGAAGAAAAAATATATGTTGTGATTTCAGGAGACTGTAGTTTTTTGGCAGCCTAACAACGCCTTTCATTGAGTGAGTTATTCGCCAGTCTCTGCTTAAGGCTACATCAAGAGGAAACAAACCTTAGAGATAGAACGTAGAACTATTGTATTGTGTCAAGTTTCAAGAAGCTAGCACAAACCGTGTTTGATTTAGAGTTCTAACTGCATCTGTCAATATAGGAGAAAACGCAGTGAAATCTAAAAATTCAAACTGTTCCTGCAAACGAATGCTTCGACCTAGGAGAACGAAAGTTGGGCTTCCAAGTTTGACTGGTGTACTGCTCATTACTTGAAAGTATCATGAAGGTCGGAAGAAAAAATATATGTTGTGATTTCAGGAGACTGTAGTTTTTTGGCAGCCTAACAACGCCTTTCATTGAGTGAGTTATTCGCCAGTCTCTGCTTAAGGCTACATCAAGAGGAAACAAACCTTAGAGATAGAACGTAGAACTATTGTATTGTGTCAAGTTTCAAGAAGCTAGCACAAACCGTGTTTGAATTAGGGTTCTAACTGCGTCTGTCAATATAGGAGAAAACGCAGTGAAACCTATAAATTCAAACTGTTCCTGCAAACGAATGCTTCGACCTAGGAGAACGAAACTTGGGCATCCAAGTTTGACTGGTGTACTGGTCATTACGTGAAAGTATCATGAAGGTCGGAAGAAAAAATATATGTTGTGATTTCAGGAGACTGTAGTTTTTTGGCAGCCTAACAACGCCTTTCATTGAGTGAGTTATTCGCCAGTCTGTGCTTAAGGCTAGATCAAGAGGAAACAAACCTTAGAGATGGAACGTAGAACTATTGTATTGTGTCAAGTTTCAAGAAGCTAGCACAAACCGTGTTTGATTTAGAGTTCTAACTGCATCTGTCAATATAGGAGAAAACGCAGTGAAACCTAAAAATTCAAACTGTTCCTGCAAACGAATGCTTCGACCTAGGAGAACGAAACTTGGGCATCCAAGTTTGACTGGTGTACTGCTCATTACTTGAAAGTATCATGAAGGTCGGAAGAAAAAATATATGTTGTGATTTCAGGAGACTGTAGTTATTTGGCAGCCTAACAACGCCTTTCATTGAGTGAGTTATTCGCCAGTGTCTGCTTAAGGCTACATCAAGAGGAAACAAACCTTAGAGATAGAACGTAGAACTATTGTATTGTGTCAAGTTTCAAGAAGCTAGCACAAACCGTGTTTGATTTAGAGTTCTAACTTCATCTGTCAATATAGGAGAAAACGCAGTGAAACCTAAAAATTCAAACTGTTCCTGCAAACGAATGCTTCGACCTAGGAGAACGAAACTTGGGCATCCAAGTTTGACTGGTGTACTGCTCTTTACTTGAAAGTATCATGAAGGTCGGAAGAAAAAATATATGTTGTGATTTCAGGAGACTGTAGTTTTTTGGCAGCCTAACAACGCCTTTCATTGAGTGAGTTATTCGCCAGTCTCTGCTTAAGGCTACATCAAGAGGAAACAAACCTTAGAGATAGAACGTAGAACTATTGTATTGTGTCAAGTTTCAAGAAGCTAGCACAAACCGTGTTTGATTTAGAGTTCTAACTGCATCTGTCAATATAGGAGAAAACGCAGTGAAACCTAAAAATTCAAACTGTTCCTGCAAACGAATGCTTCGACCTAGGAGAACGAAACTTGGGCATCCAAGTTTGACTGGTGTACTGCTCATTACTTGAAAGTATCATGAAGTTCGGAAGAAAAAATATATGTTGTCATTTCAGGAGACTGTAGTTTTTTGGCAGCCTAACAACGCCTTTCATTGAGTGAGATATTCGCCAGTCTCTGCTTAAGGCTACATCAAGAGGAAACAAACCTCAGAGATAGAACGTAGAACTATTGTATTGTGTCAAGTTTCAAGAAGCTAGCACAAACCGTGTTTGATTTAGAGTTCTAACTGCATCTGTCAATAAAGGAGAAAACGCAGTGAAACCTAAAAATTCAAACTGTTCCTGCAAAGGAATGCTTCGACCTAGGAGAACGAAACTTGGGCATCCAAGTTTGACTGGTGTACTGCTCATTACTTGAAAGTATCATGAAGGTCGGAAGAAAAAATATATGTTGTGATTTCAGGAGACTGTAGTTTTTTGGCAGCCTAACAATGCCTTTCATTGAGTGAGTTATTCGTCAGTCTCTGCTTAAGGCTACATCAAGAGGAAACAAACCTTAGAGATAGAACGTAGAACTATTGTATTGTGTCAAGTTTCAAGAAGCTAGCACAAACCGTGTTTGATTTAGAGTTCTAACTGCATCTGTCAATATAGGAGAAAACGCAGTGAAACCTAAAAATTCAAACTGTTCCTGCAAAGGAATGCTTCGACCCAGGAGAACGAAACTTGGGCATCCAAGTTTGACTGGTGTACTGCTCATTACTTGAAAGTATCATGAAGGTCGGAAGAAAAAATATATGTTGTGATTTCAGGAGACTGTCGTTTTTTGGCAGCCTAACAACGCCTTTCATTGAGTGAGTTATTCGCCAGTCTCTGCTTAAGGCTACATCAAGAGGAAACAAACCTTAGAGATAGAACGTAGAACTATTGTATTGTGTCAAGTTTCAAGAAGCTAGCACAAACCGTGTTTGATTTAGAGTTCTAACTGCATCTGTCAATATAGGAGAAAACGCAGTGAAACCTAAAAATTCAAACTGTTCCTGCAAACGAATGCTTCGACCCAGGAGAACGAAACTTGGGCATCCAAGTTTGACTGGTGTACTGCTCATTACTTGAAAGTATCATGAAGGTCGGAAGAAAAAATATATGTTGTGATTTCAGGAGACTGTAGTTTTTTGGCAGCCTAACAACGCCTTTCATTGAGTGAGTTATTCGCCAGTCTCTGCTTAAGGCTACATCAAGAGGAAACAAACCTTAGAGATAGAACGTAGAACTATTGTATTGTGTCAAGTTTCAAGAAGCTAGCACAAACCGTGTTTGATTTAGAGTTCTAACTGCATCTGTCAATATAGGAGAAAACGCAGTGAAACCTAAAAATTCAAACTGTTCCTGCAAATGAATGCTTCGACCTAGGAGAACGAAACTTGGGCATCCAAGTTTGACTGGTGTACTGCTCTTTACTTGAAAGTATCATGAAGGTCGGAAGAAAAAATATATGTTGTGATTTCAGGAGACTGTAGTTTTTTGGCAGCCTAACAACGCCTTTCATTGAGTGAGTTATTCGCCAGTCTCTGCTTAAGGCTACATCAAGAGGAAACAAACCTTAGAGATAGAACGTAGAACTATTGTATTGTGTCAAGTTTCAAGAAGCTAGCACAAACCGTGTTTGATTTAGAGTTCTAACTGCATCTGTCAATATAGGAGAAAACGCAGTGAAACCTAAAAATTCAAACTGTTCCTGCAAACGAATGCTTCGACCCAGGAGAACGAAACTTGGGCATCCAAGTTTGACTGGTGTACTGCTCATTACTTAAAAGTATCATGAAAGTCGGAAGAAAAAATATATGTTGTGATTTCAGGAGACTGTAGTTTTTTGGCAGCCTAACAACGCCTTTCATTGAGTGAGTTATTCGCCAGTCTCTGCTTAAGGCTACATCAAGAGGAAACAAACCTTAGAGATAGAACGTAGAACTATTGTATTGTGTCAAGTTTCAAGAAGCTAGCACAAACCGTGTTTGATTTAGAGTTCTAACTGCATCTGTCAATATAGGAGAAAACGCAGTGAAACCTAAATATTCAAACTGTTCCTGCAAACGAATGCTTCGACCTAGGAGAACGAAACGTGGGCATCCAAGTTTGACTGGTGTACTGCTCTTTACTTGAAAGTATCATGAAGGTCGGAAGAAAAAATATATGTTGTGATTTCAGGAGACTGTAGTTTTTTGGCAGCCTAACAACGCCTTTCATTGAGTGAGTTATTCGCCAGTCTCTGCTTAAGGCTACATCAAGAGGAAACAAACCTTAGAGATAGAACGTAGAACTATTGTATTGTGTCAAGTTTCAAGAAGCTAGCACAAACCGTGTTTGATTTAGAGTTCTAACTGCATCTGTCAATATAGGAGAAAACGCAGTGAAACCTAAAAATTCAAACTGTTCCTGCAAACGAATGCTTCGACCCAGGAGAACGAAACTTGGGCATCCAAGTTTGACTGGTGTACTGCTCATTACTTGAAAGTATCATGAAGGTCGGAAGAAAAAATATATGTTGTGATTTCAGGAGACTGTAGTTTTTTGGCAGCCTAACAACGCCTTTCATTGAGTGAGTTATTCGCCAGTCTCTGCTTAAGGCTACATCAAGAGGAAACAATCCTTAGAGATAGAACGTAGAACTATTGTATTGTGTCAAGTTTCAAGAAGCTAGCACAAACCGTGTTTGATTTAGAGTTCTAACTGCATCTGTCAATATAGGAGAAAACGCAGTGAAACCTAAAAATTCAAACTGTTCCTGCAAACGAATGCTTCGACCCAGGAGAACGAAACTTGGGCATCCAAGTTTGACTGGTGTACTGCTAATTACTTGAAAGTATCCAGAAGGTCGGAAGAAAAAATATATGTTGTGATTTCAGGAGACTGTAGTTTTTGGCAGCCTAACAACGCCTTTCATTGAGTGAGTTATTCGCCAGTCTCTGCTTAAGGCTACATCAAGAGGAAACAAACCTTAGAGATAGAACGTAGAACTATTGTATTGTGTCAAGTTTCAAGAAGCTAGCACAAACCGTGTTTGATTTAGAGTTCTAACTGCATCTGTCAATATAGGAGAAAACGCAGTGAAACCTAAAAATTCAAACTGTTCCTGCAAACGAATGCTTCGACCTAGGAGAACGAAACTTGGGCATCCAAGTTTGACTGGTGTACTGCTCATTACTTGAAAGTATCATGAAGGTCGGAAGAAAAAATATATGTTGTGATTTCAGGAGACTGTAGTTTTTTGGCAGCCTAACAACGCCTTTCATTGAGTGAGTTATTCGCCAGTCTCTGCTTAAGGCTACATCAAGAGGAAACAAACCTTAGAGATAGAACGTAGAACTATTGTATTGTGTCAAGTTTCAAGAAGCTAGCACAAACCGTGTTTGATTTAGAGTTCTAACTGCATCTGTCAATATAGGAGAAAACGCAGTGAAACCTAAAAATTCAAACTGTTCCTGCAAACGAATGCTTCGACCTAGGAGAACGAAACTTGGGCATCCAAGTTTGACTGGTGTACTGCTCATTACTTGAAAGTATCATGAAGGTCGGAAGAAAAAATATATGTTGTGATTTCAGGAGACTGTAGTTTTTTGGCAGCCTAACAACGCCTTTCATTGAGTGAGTTATTCGCCAGTCTCTGCTTAAGGCTACATCAAGAGGAAACAAACCTTAGAGATAGAACGTAGAACTATTGTATTGTGTCAAGTTTCAAGAAGCTAGCACAAACCGTGTTTGATTTAGAGTTCTAACTGCATCTGTCAATATAGGAGAAAACGCAGTGAAACCTAAAAATTCAAACTGTTCCTGCAAACGAATGCTTCGACCCAGGAGAACGAAACTTGGGCATCCAAGTTTGACTGGTGTACTGCTAATTACTTGAAAGTATCCAGAAGGTCGGAAGAAAAAATATATGTTGTGATTTCAGGAGACTGTAGTTTTTTGGCAGCCTAACAACGCCTTTCATTGAGTGAGTTATTCGCCAGTCTCTGCTTAAGGCTACATCAAGAGGAAACAAACCTTAGAGATAGAACGTAGAACTATTGTATTGTGTCAAGTTTCAAGAAGCTAGCACAAACCGTGTTTGATTTAGAGTTCTAACTGCATCTGTCAATATAGGAGAAAACGCAGTGAAACCTAAAAATTCAAACTGTTCCTGCAAACGAATGCTTCGACCTAGGAGAACGAAACTTGGGCATCCAAGTTTGACTGGTGTACTGCTCATTACTTGAAAGTATCATGAAGGTCGGAAGAAAAAATATATGTTGTGATTTCAGGAGACTGTAGTTTTTTGGCAGCCTAACAACGCCTTTCATTGAGTGAGTTATTCGCCAGTCTCTGCTTAAGGCTACATCAAGAGGAAACAAACCTTAGAGATAGAACGTAGAACTATTGTATTGTGTCAAGTTTCAAGAAGCTAGCACAAACCGTGTTTGATTTAGAGTTCTAACTGCATCTGTCAATATAGGAGAAAACGCAGTGAAACCTAAAAATTCAAACTGTTCCTGCAAACGAATGCTTCGACCTAGGAGAACGAAACTTGGGCATCCAAGTTTGACTGGTGTACTGCTCATTTCTTGAAAGTATCATGAAGGTCGGAAGAAAAAATATATGTTGTGATTTCAGGAGACTGTAGTTTTTTGGCAGCCTAACAACGCCTTTCATTGAGTGAGTTATTCGCCAGTCTCTGCTTAAGGCTACATCAAGAGGAAACAAACCTTAGAGATAGAACGTAGAACTATTGTATTGTGTCAAGTTTCAAGAAGCTAGCACAAACCGTGTTTGATTTAGAGTTCTAACTGCATCTGTCAATATAGGAGAAAACGCAGTGAAACCTAAAAATTCAAACTGTTCCTGCAAACGAATGCTTCGACCTAGGAGAACGAAACTTGGGCATCCAAGTTTGACTGGTGTACTGCTCATTACTTGAAAGTATCATGAAGGTCGGAAGAAAAAATATATGTTGTCATTTCAGGAGACTGTAGTTTTTTGGCAGCCTAACAACGCCTTTCATTGAGTGAGTTATTCGCCAGTCTCTGCTTAAGGCTACATCAAGAGGAAACAAACCTTAGAGATAGAACGTAGAACTATTGTATTGTGTCAAGTTTCAAGAAGCTAGCACAAACCGTGTTTGATTTAGAGTTCTAACTGCATCTGTCAATATAGGAGAAAACGCAGTGAAACCTAAAAATTCAAACTGTTCCTGCAAAGGAATGCTTCGACCCAGGAGAACGAAACTTGGGCATCCAAGTTTGACTGGTGTACTGCTCATTACTTGAAAGTATCATGAAGGTCGGAAGAAAAAATATATGTTGTGATTTCAGGAGACTGTAGTTTTTTGGCAGCCTAACAACGCCTTTCATTGAGTGAGTTATTCGCCAGTCTCTGCTTAAGGCTACATCAAGAGGAAACAAACCTTAGAGATAGAACGTAGAACTATTGTATTGTGTCAAGTTTCAAGAAGCTAGCCCAAACCGTGTTTGATTTAGAGTTCTAACTGCATCTGTCAATATAGGAGAAAACGCAGTGAAACCTAAAAATTCAAACTGTTCCTGCAAACGAATGCTTCGACCTAGGAGAACGAAACTTGGGCATCCAAGTTTGACTGGTGTACTGCTCATTACTTGAAAGTATCATGAAGGTCGGAAGAAAAAATATATGTTGTGATTTCAGGAGACTGTAGTTTTTTGGCAGCCTAACAACGCCTTTCATTGAGTGAGTTATTCGCCAGTCTCTGCTTAAGGCTACATCAAGAGGAAACAAACCTTAGAGATAGAACGTAGAACTATTGTATTGTGTCAAGTTTCAAGAAGCTAGCACAAACCGTGTTTGATTTAGAGTTCTAACTGCATCTGTCAATATAGGAGAAAACGCAGTGAAACCTAAAAATTCAAACTGTTCCTGCAAACGAATGCTTCGACCTAGGAGAACGAACCTTGGGCATCCAAGTTTGACTGGTGTACTGCTCATTACTTGAAAGTATCATGAAGGTCGGAAGAAAACATATATGTTGTGATTTCAGGAGACTGTAGTTTTTTGGCAGCCTAACAACGCCTTTCATTGAGTGAGTTATTCGCCAGTCTCTGCTTAAGGCTACATCAAGAGGAAACAAACCTTAGAGATAGAACGTAGAACTATTGTATTGTGTCAAGTTTCAAGAAGCTAGCACAAACCGTGTTTGATTTAGAGTTCTAACTGCATCTGTCAATATAGGAGAAAACGCAGTGAAACCTAAAAATTCAAACTGTTCCTGCAAACGAATGCTTCGACCTAGGAGAACGAAACTTGGGCATCCAAGTTTGACTGGTGTACTGCTCATTACTTGAAAGTATCATGAAGGTCGGAAGAAAAAATATATGTTGTGATTTCAGGAGACTGTAGTTTTTTGGCAGCCTAACAACGCCTTTCATTGAGTGAGTTATTCGCCAGTCTCTGCTTAAGGCTACATCAAGAGGAAACAAACTTTAGAGATAGAACGTAGAACTATTGTATTGTGTCAAGTTTCAAGAAGCTAGCACAAACCGTGTTTGATTTAGAGTTCTAACTGCATCTGTCAATATAGGAGAAAACGCAGTGAAACCTAAAAATTCAAACTGTTCCTGCAAAGGAATGCTTCGACCCAGGAGAACGAAACTTGGGCATCCAAGTTTGACTGGTGTACTGCTCATTACTTGAAAGTATCATGAAGGTCGGAAGAAAAAATATATGTTGTGATTTCAGGAGACTGTAGTTTTTTGGCAGCCTAACAACGCCTTTCATTGAGTGAGTTATTCGCCAGTCTCTGCTTAAGGCTACATCAAGAGGAAACAAACCTTAGAGATAGAACGTAGAACTATTGTATTGTGTCAAGTTTCAAGAAGCTAGCACAAACCGTGTTTGATTTAGAGTTCTAACTGCATCTGTCAATATAGGAGAAAACGCAGTGAAACCTAAAAATTCAAACTGTTCCTGCAAACGAATGCTTCGACCCAGGAGAACGAAACTTGGGCATCCAAGTTTGACTGGTGTACTGCTAATTACTTGAAAGTATCCAGAAGGTCGGAAGAAAAAATATATGTTGTGATTTCAGGAGACTGTAGTTTTTTGGCAGCCTAACAACGCCTTTCATTGAGTGAGTTATTCGCCAGTCTCTGCTTAAGGCTACATCAAGAGGAAACAAACCTTAGAGATAGAACGTAGAACTATTGTATTGTGTCAAGTTTCAAGAAGCTAGCACAAACCGTGTTTGATTTAGAGTTCTAACTGCATCTGTCAATATAGGAGAAAACGCAGTGAAACCTAAAAATTCAAACTGTTCTTGCAAACGAATGCTTCGACCTAGGAGAACGAAACTTGGGCTTCCAAGTTTGACTGGTGTACTGCTCATTACTTGAAAGTATCATGAAGGTCGGAAGAAAAAATATATGTTGTGATTTCAGGAGACTGTAGTTTTTTGGCAGCCTAACAACGCCTTTCATTGAGTGAGTTATTCGCCAGTCTCTGCTTAAGGCTACATCAAGAGGAAAGAAACCTTAGAGATAGAACGTAGAACTATTGTATTGTGTCAAGTTTCAAGAAGCTAGCACAAACCGTGTTTGATTTAGAGTTCTAACTGCATCTGTCAATATAGGAGAAAACGCAGTGAAACCTAAAAATTCAAACTGTTCCTGCAAAGGAATGCTTCGACCCAGGAGAACGAAACTTGGGCATCCAAGTTTGACTGGTGTACTGCTCATTACTTGAAAGTATCATGAAGGTCGGAAGAAAAAATATATGTTGTGATTTCAGGAGACTGTAGTTTTTTGGCAGCCTAACAACGCCTTTCATTGAGTGAGTTATTCGCCAGTCTCTGCTTAAGGCTACATCAAGAGGAAACAAACCTTAGAGATAGAACGTAGAACTATTGTATTGTGTCAAGTTTCAAGAAGCTAGCACAAACCGTGTTTGATTTAGAGTTCTAACTGCATCTGTCAATATAGGAGAAAACGCAGTGAAACCTAAAAATTCAAACTGTTCCTGCAAACGAATGCTTCGACCCAGGAGAACGAAACTTGGGCATCCAAGTTTGACTGGTGTACTGCTCATTACTTGAAAGTATCATGAAGGTCGGAAGAAAAAATATATGTTGTGATTTCAGGAGACTGTAGTTTTTTGGCAGCCTAACAACGCCTTTCATTGAGTGAGTTATTCGCCAGTCTCTGCTTAAGGCTACATCAAGAGGAAACAAACCTTAGAGATAGAACGTAGAACTATTGTATTGTGTCAAGTTTCAAGAAGCTAGCACAAACCGTGTTTGATTTAGAGTTCTAACTGCATCTGTCAATATAGGAGAAAACGCAGTGAAACCTAAAAATTCAAACTGTTCCTGCAAACGAATGCTTCGACCTAGGAGAAGGAAACTTGGGCATCCAAGTTTGACTGGTGTACTGCTCATTACTTGAAAGTATCATGAAGGTCGGAAGAAAAAATATATGTTGTCATTTCAGGAGACTGTAGTTTTTTGGCAGCCTAACAACGCCTTTCATTGAGTGAGTTATTCGCCAGTCTCTGCTTAAGGCTACATCAAGAGGAAACAAACCTTAGAGATAGAACGTAGAACTATTGTATTGTGTCAAGTTTCAAGAAGCTAGCACAAACCGTGTTTGATTTAGAGTTCTAACTGCATCTGTCAATATAGGAGAAAACGCAGTGAAACCTAAAAATTCAAACTGTTCCTGCAAACGAATGCTTCGACCCAGGAGAACGAAACTTGGGCATCCAAGTTTGACTGGTGTACTGCTCATTACTTGAAAGTATCATGAAGGTCGGAAGAAAAAATATATGTTGTGATTTCAGGAGACTGTAGTTTTTTGGCAGCCTAACAACGCCTTTCATTGAGTGAGTTATTCGCCAGTCTCTGCTTAAGGCTACATCAAGAGGAAACAAACCTTAGAGATAGAACGTAGAACTATTGTATTGTGTCAAGTTTCAAGAAGCTAGCACAAACCGTGTTTGATTTAGAGTTCTAACTGCATCTGTCAATATAGGAGAAAACGCAGTGAAACCTAAAAATTCAAACTGTTCCTGCAAACGAATGCTTCGACCTAGGAGAACGAACCTTGGGCATCCAAGTTTGACTGGTGTACTGCTCATTACTTGAAAGTATCATGAAGGTCGGAAGAAAAAATATATGTTGTGATTTCAGGAGACTGTAGTTTTTTGGCAGCCTAACAACGCCTTTCATTGAGTGAGTTATTCGCCAGTCTCTGCTTAAGGCTACATCAAGAGGAAACAAACCTTAGAGATAGAACGTAGAACTATTGTATTGTGTCAAGTTTCAAGAAGCTAGCACAAACCGTGTTTGATTTAGAGTTCTAACTGCATCTGTCAATATAGGAGAAAACGCAGTGAAACCTAAAAATTCAAACTGTTCCTGCAAACGAATGCTTCGACCTAGGAGAACGAAACTTGGGCATCCAAGTTTGACTGGTGTACTGCTCATTACTTGAAAGTATCATGAAGGTCGGAAGAAAAAATATATGTTGTGATTTCAGGAGACTGTAGTTTTTTGGCAGCCTAACAACGCCTTTCATTGAGTGAGTTATTCGCCAGTCTGTGCTTAAGGCTACATCAAGAGGAAACAAACCTTAGAGATAGAACGTAGAACTATTGTATTGTGTCAAGTTTCAAGAAGCTAGCACAAACCGTGTTTGATTTAGAGTTCTAACTGCATCTGTCAATATAGGAGAAAACGCAGTGAAACCTAAAAATTCAAACTGTTCCTGCAAAGGAATGCTTCGACCCAGGAGAACGAAACTTGGGCATCCAAGTTTGACTGGTGTACTGCTCATTACTTGAAAGTATCATGAAGGTCGGAAGAAAAAATATATGTTGTGATTTCAGGAGACTGTAGTTTTTTGGCAGCCTAACAACGCCTTTCATTGAGTGAGTTATTCGCCAGTCTCTGCTTAAGGCTACATCAAGAGGAAACAAACCTTAGAGATAGAACGTAGAACTATTGTATTGTGTCAAGTTTCAAGAAGCTAGCACAAACCGTGTTTGATTTAGAGTTCTAACTGCATCTGTCAATATAGGAGAAAACGCAGTGAAACCTAAAAATTCAAACTGTTCCTGCAAACGAATGCTTCGACCTAGGAGAACGAAACTTGGGCATCCAAGTTTGACTGGTGTACTGCTCATTACTTGAAAGTATCATGAAGGTCGGAAGAAAAAATATATGTTGTGATTTCAGGAGACTGTAGTTTTTTGGCAGCCTAACAACGCCTTTCATTGAGTGAGTTATTCGCCAGTCTCTGCTTAAGGCTACATCAAGAGGAAACAAACCTTAGAGATAGAACGTAGAACTATTGTATTGTGTCAAGTTTCAAGAAGCTAGCACAAACCGTGTTTGATTTAGAGTTCTAACTGCATCTGTCAATATAGGAGAAAACGCAGTGAAACCTAAAAATTCAAACTGTTCCTGCAAACGAATGCTTCGACCTAGGAGAACGAAACTTGGGCATCCAAGTTTGACTGGTGTACTGCTCATTTCTTGAAAGTATCATGAAGGTCGGAAGAAAAAATATATGTTGTGATTTCAGGAGACTGTAGTTTTTTGGCAGCCTAACAACGCCTTTCATTGAGTGAGTTATTCGCCAGTCTCTGCTTAAGGCTACATCAAGAGGAAACAAACCTTAGAGATAGAACGTAGAACTATTGTATTGTGTCAAGTTTCAAGAAGCTAGCACAAACCGTGTTTGATTTAGAGTTCTAACTGCATCTGTCAATATAGGAGAAAACGCAGTGAAACCTAAAAATTCAAACTGTTCCTGCAAACGAATGCTTCGACCTAGGAGAAGGAAACTTGGGCATCCAAGTTTGACTGGTGTACTGCTCATTACTTGAAAGTATCATGAAGGTCGGAAGAAAAAATATATGTTGTCATTTCAGGAGACTGTAGTTTTTTGGCAGCCTAACAACGCCTTTCATTGAGTGAGTTATTCGCCAGTCTCTGCTTAAGGCTACATCAAGAGGAAACAAACCTTAGAGATAGAACGTAGAACTATTGTATTGTGTCAAGTTTCAAGAAGCTAGCACAAACCGTGTTTGATTTAGAGTTCTAACTGCATCTGTCAATATAGGAGAAAACGCAGTGAAACCTAAAAATTCAAACTGTTCCTGCAAAGGAATGCTTCGACCCAGGAGAACGAAACTTGGGCATCCAAGTTTGACTGGTGTACTGCTCATTACTTGAAAGTATCATGAAGGTCGGAAGAAAAAATATATGTTGTGATTTCAGGAGACTGTAGTTTTTTGGCAGCCTAACAACGCCTTTCATTGAGTGAGTTATTCGCCAGTCTCTGCTTAAGGCTACATCAAGAGGAAACAAACCTTAGAGATAGAACGTAGAACTATTGTATTGTGTCAAGTTTCAAGAAGCTAGCACAAACCGTGTTTGATTTAGAGTTCTAACTGCATCTGTCAATATAGGAGAAAACGCAGTGAAACCTAAAAATTCAAACTGTTCCTGCAAACGAATGCTTCGACCTAGGAGAACGAAACTTGGGCATCCAAGTTTGACTGGTGTACTGCTCATTACTTGAAAGTATCATGAAGGTCGGAAGAAAAAATATATGTTGTCATTTCAGGAGACTGTAGTTTTTTGGCAGCCTAACAACGCCTTTCATTGAGTGAGTTATTCGCCAGTCTCTGCTTAAGGCTACATCAAGAGGAAACAAACCTTAGAGATAGAACGTAGAACTATTGTATTGTGTCAAGTTTCAAGAAGCTAGCACAAACCGTGTTTGATTTAGAGTTCTAACTGCATCTGTCAATATAGGAGAAAACGCAGTGAAACCTAAAAATTCAAACTGTTCCTGCAAACGAATGCTTCGACCTAGGAGAACGAAACTTGGGCATCCAAGTTTGACTGGTGTACTGCTCATTACTTGAAAGTATCATGAAGGTCGGAAGAAAAAATATATGTTGTGATTTCAGGAGACTGTAGTTTTGGCAGCCTAACAACGCCTTTCATTGAGTGAGTTATTTGCCAGTCTCTGCTTAAGGCTACATCAAGAGGAAACAAACCTTAGAGATAGAACGTAGAACTATTGTATTGTGTCAAGTTTCAAGAAGCTAGCACAAACCGTGTTTGATTTAGAGTTCTAACTGCATCTGTCAATATAGGAGAAAACGCAGTGAAACCTAAAAATTCAAATTGTTCCTGCAAACGAATGCTTCGACCTAGGAGAACGAACCTTGGGCATCCAAGTTTGACTGGTGTACTGCTCATTACTTGAAAGTATCATGAAGGTCGGAAGAAAAAATATATGTTGTGATTTCAGGAGACTGTAGTTTTTTGGCAGCCTAACAACGCCTTTCATTGAGTGAGTTATTCGCCAGTCTCTGCTTAAGGCTACATCAAGAGGAAACAAACCTTAGAGATAGAACGTAGAACTATTGTATTGTGTCAAGTTTCAAGAAGCTAGCACAAACCGTGTTTGATTTAGAGTTCTAACTGCATCTGTCAATATAGGAGAAAACGCAGTGAAACCTAAAAATTCCAACTGTTCCTGCAAACGAATGCTTCGACCTAGGAGAACGAAACTTGGGCATCCAAGTTTGACTGGTGTACTGCTCATTACTTGAAAGTATCATGAAGGTCGGAAGAAAAAATATATGTTGTGATTTCAGGAGACTGTAGTTTTTTGGCAGCCTAACAACGCCTTTCATTGAGTGAGTTATTCGCCAGTCTCTGCTTAAGGCTACATCAAGAGGAAACAAACCTTAGAGATAGAACGTAGAACTATTGTATTGTGTCAAGTTTCAAGAAGCTAGCACAAACCGTGTTTGATTTAGAGTTCTAACTGCATCTGTCAATATAGGAGAAAACGCAGTGAAACCTAAAAATTCAAACTGTTCCTGCAAAGGAATGCTTCGACCTAGGAGAACGAAACTTGGGCATCCAAGTTTGACTGGTGTACTGCTCATTACTTGAAAGTATCATGAAGGTCGGAAGAAAAAATATATGTTGTGATTTCAGGAGACTGTAGTTTTTTGGCAGCCTAACAACGCCTTTCATTGAGTGAGTTATTCGCCAGTCTCTGCTTAAGGCTACATCAAGAGGAAACAAACCGTAGAGATAGAACGTAGAACTATTGTATTGTGTCAAGTTTCAAGAAGCTAGCACAAACCGTGTTTGATTTAGAGTTCTAACTGCATCTGTCAATATAGGAGAAAACGCAGTGAAACCTAAAAATTCAAACTGTTCCTGCAAACGAATGCTTCGACCTAGGAGAACGAAACTTGGGCATCCAAGTTTGACTGGTGTACTGCTCATTACTTGAAAGTATCATGAAGGTCGGAAGAAAAAATATATGTTGTGATTTCAGGAGACTGTAGTTTTTTGGCAGCCTAACAACGCCTTTCATTGAGTGAGTTATTCGCCAGTCTCTGCTTAAGGCTACATCAAGAGGAAACAAACCTTAGAGATAGAACGTAGAACTATTGTATTGTGTCAAGTTTCAAGAAGCTAGCACAAACCGTGTTTGATTTAGAGTTCTAACTGCATCTGTCAATATAGGAGAAAACGCAGTGAAACCTAAAAATTGAAACTGTTCCTGCAAACGAATGCTTCGACCTAGGAGAACGAAACTTGGGCATCCAAGTTTGACTGGTGTACTGCTCATTACTTGAAAGTATCATGAAGGTCGGAAGAAAAAATATATGTTGTGATTTCAGGAGACTGTAGTTTTTTGGCAGCGTAACAACGCCTTTCATTGAGTGAGTTATTCGCCAGTCTCTGCTTAAGGCTACATCAAGAGGAAACAAACCTTAGAGAGAGAACGTAGAACTATTGTATTGTGTCAAGTTTCAAGAAGCTAGCACAAACCGTGTTTGATTTAGAGTTCTAACTGCATCTGTCAATATAGGAGAAAACGCAGTGAAACCTAAAAATTCAAACTGTTCCTGCAAAGGAATGCTTCGACCTAGGAGAACGAAACTTGGGCATCCAAGTTTGACTGGTGTACTGCTCATTACTTGAAAGTATCATGAAGGTCGGAAGAAAAAATATATGTTGTGATTTCAGGAGACTGTAGTTTTTTGGCAGCCTAACAACGCCTTTCATTGAGTGAGTTATTCGCCAGTCTCTGCTTAAGGCTACATCAAGAGGAAACAAACCGTAGAGATAGAACGTAGAACTATTGTATTGTGTCAAGTTTCAAGAAGCTAGCACAAACCGTGTTTGATTTAGAGTTCTAACTGCATCTGTCAATATAGGAGAAAACGCAGTGAAACCTAAAAATTCAAACTGTTCCTGCAAAGAGTGCTTCAACCTAGGAGAACGAAACTTGGGCATCCAAGTTTGACTGGTGTACTGCTCATTACTTGAAAGTATCATGAAGGTCGGAAGAAAAAATATATGTTGTGATTTCAGGAGACTGTAGTTTTTTGGCAGCCTAACAACGCCTTTTATTGAGTGAGTTATTCGCCAGTCTCTGCTTAAGGCTACATCAAGAGGAAACAAACCTTAGAGATAGAACGTAGAACTATTGTATTGTGTCAAGTTTCAAGAAGCTAGCACAAACCGTGTTTGATTTAGAGTTCTAACTGCTTCTGTCAATATAGGAGAAAACGCAGTGAAACCTAAAAATTCAAACTGTTCCTGCAAACGATGCTTCGACCTAGGAGAACGAAAGTTGGGCTTCCAAGTTTAACTGGTGTACTGCTCATTACTTGAAAGTATCATGAAGGTCGGAAGAAAAAATATATGTTGTGATTTCAGGAGACTGTAGTTTTTTGGCAGCCTAACAACGCCTTTCATTGAGTGAGTTATTCGCCAGTCTCTGCTTAAGGCTACATCAAGAGGAAACAAACCTTAGAGATAGAACGTAGAACTATTGTATTGTGTCAAGTTTCAAGAAGCTAGCACAAACCGTGTTTGATTTAGAGTTCTAACTGCATCTGTCAATATAGGTGAAAACGCAGTGAAACCTAAAAATTCAAACTGTTCCTGCAAACGAATGCTTCGACCCAGGAGAACGAAACTTGGGCATCCAAGTTTGACTGGTGTACTGCTCATTACTTGAAAGTATCATGAAGGTCGGAAGAAAAAATATATGTTGTGATTTCAGGAGACTGTAGTTTTTTGGCAGCCTAACAACGCCTTTCATTGAGTGAGTTATTCGCCAGTCTCTGCTTAAGGCTACATCAAGAGGAAACAAACCTTAGAGATAGAACGTAGAACTATTGTATTGTGTCAAGTTTCAAGAAGCTAGCACAAACCGTGTTTGATTTAGAGTTCTAACTTCATCTGTCAATATAGGAGAAAACGCAGTGAAACCTAAAAATTCAAACTGTTCCTGCAAACGAATGCTTCGACCTAGGAGAACGAAACTTGGGCATCCAAGTTTGACTGGTGTACTGCTCTTTACTTGAAAGTATCATGAAGGTCGGAAGAAAAAATATATGTTGTCATTTCAGGAGACTGTAGTTTTTTGGCAGCCTAACAACGCCTTTCATTGAGTGAGTTATTCGCCAGTCTCTGCTTAAGGCTACATCAAGAGGAAACAAACCTTAGAGATAGAACGTAGAACTATTGTATTGTGTCAAGTTTCAAGAAGCTAGCACAAACCGTGTTTGATTTAGAGTTCTAACTGCATCTGTCAATATAGGAGAAAACGCAGTGAAACCTAAAAATTCAAACTGTTCCTGCAAAGGAATGCTTCGACCTAGGAGAACGAAACTTGGGCATCCAAGTTTGACTGGTGTACTGCTCATTACTTGAAAGTATCATGAAGGTCGGAAGAAAAAATATATGTTGTGATTTCAGGAGACTGTAGTTTTTTGGCAGCCTAACAACGCCTTTCATTGAGTGAGTTATTCGCCAGTCTCTGCTTAAGGCTACATCAAGAGGAAACAAACCGTAGAGATAGAACGTAGAACTATTGTATTGTGTCAAGTTTCAAGAAGCTAGCACAAACCGTGTTTGATTTAGAGTTCTAACTGCATCTGTCAATATAGGAGAAAACGCAGTGAAACCTAAAAATTCAAACTGTTCCTGCAAACGAATGCTTCGACCTAGGAGAATGAAACTTGGGCATCCAAGTTTGACTGGTGTACTGCTCATTACTTGAAAGTATCATGTAGGTCGGAAGAAAAAATATATGTTGTGATTTCAGGAGACTGTAGTTTTTTGGCAGCCTAACAACGCCTTTCATTGAGTGAGTTATTCCCCAGTCTCTGCTTAAGGCTACATCAAGAGGAAACAAACCTTAGAGATAGAACGTAGAACTATTGTATTGTGTCAAGTTTCAAGAAGCTAGCCCAAACCGTGTTTGATTTAGAGTTCTAACTGCATCTGTCAATATAGGAGAAAACGCAGTGAAACCTAAAAATTCAAACTGTTCCTGCAAACGAATGCTTCGACCTAGGAGAACGAAACTTGGGCATCCAAGTTTGACTGGTGTACTGCTCATTACTTGAAAGTATCATGAAGGTCGGAAGAAAAAATATATGTTGTGATTTCAGGAGACTGTAGTTTTTTGGCAGCCTAACAACGCCTTTCATTGAGTGAGTTATTCGCCAGTCTCTGCTTAAGGCTACATCAAGAGGAAACAAACCTTAGAGATAGAACGTAGAACTATTGTATTGTGTCAAGTTTCAAGAAGCTAGCACAAACCGTGTTTGATTTAGAGTTCTAACTGCATCTGTCAATATAGGAGAAAACGCAGTGAAACCTAAAAATTCAAACTGTTCCTGCAAACGAATGCTTCGACCTAGGAGAACGAAACTTGGGCATCCAAGTTTGACTGGTGTACTGCTCATTACTTGAAAGTATCATGAATGTCGGAAGAAAAAATATATGTTGTGATTTCAGGAGACTGTAGTTTTTTGGCAGCCTAACAACGCCTTTTATTGAGTGAGTTATTCGCCAGTGTCTGCTTAAGGCTACATCAAGAGGAAACAAACCTTAGAGATAGAACGTAGAACTATTGTATTGTGTCAAGTTTCAAGAAGCTAGCACAAACCGTGTTTGATTTAGAGTTCTAACTTCATCTGTCAATATAGGAGAAAACGCAGTGAAACCTAAAAATTCAAACTGTTCCTGCAAACGAATGCTTCGACCTAGGAGAACGAAACTTGGGCATCCAAGTTTGACTGGTGTACTGCTCTTTACTTGAAAGTATCATGAAGGTCGGAAGAAAAAACATATGTTGTGATTTCAGGAGACTGTAGTTTTTTGGCAGCCTAACAACGCCTTTCATTGAGTGAGTTATTCGCCAGTCTCTGCTTAAGGCTCCATCAAGAGGAAACAAACCTTAGAGATAGAACGTAGAACTATTGTATTGTGTCAAGTTTCAAGAAGCTAGCACAAACCGTGTTTGATTTAGAGTTCTAACTGCATCTGTCAATATAGGAGAAAACGCAGTGAAACCTAAAAATTCAAACTGTTCCTGCAAAGGAATGCTTCGACCTAGGAGAACGAAACTTGGGCATCCAAGTTTGACTGGTGTACTGCTCATTACTTGAAAGTATCATGAAGGTCGGAAGAAAAAATATATGTTGTGATTTCAGGAGACTGTAGTTTTTTGGCAGCCTAACAACGCCTTTCATTGAGTGAGTTATTCGCCAGTCTCTGCTTAATGCTACATCAAGAGGAAACAAACCTTAGAGATAGAACGTAGAACTATTGTATTGTGTCAAGTTTCAAGAAGCTAGCCCAAACCGTGTTTGATTTAGAGTTCTAACTGCATCTGTCAATATAGGAGAAAACGCAGTGAAACCGAAAAATTCAAACTGTTCCTGCAAACGAATGCTTCGACCTAGGAGAACGAAACTTGGGCATCCAAGTTTGACTGGTGTACTGCTCATTACTTGAAAGTTTCATGAAGGTCGGAAGAAAAAATATATGTTGTGATTTCAGGAGACTGTAGTTTTTTGGCAGCCTAACAACGCCTTTCATTGAGTGAGTTATTCGCCAGTCTCTGCTTAAGGCTACATCAAGAGGAAACAAACCTTAGAGATAGAACGTAGAACTATTGTATTGTGTCAAGTTTCTAGAAGCTAGCACAAACCGTGTTTGATTTAGAGTTCTAACTGCATCTGTCAATATAGGAGAAAACGCAGTGAAACCTAAAAATTCAAACTGTTCCTGCAAACGAATGCTTCGACCTAGGAGAACGAAGGTTGGGCTTCCAAGTTTGACTGGTGTACTGCTCATTACTTGAAAGTATCATGAAGGTCGGAAGAAAAAATATATGTTGTGATTTCAGGAGACTGTAGTTTTTTGGCAGCCTAACAACGCCTTTCATTGAGTGAGTTATTCGCCAGTCTCTGCTTAAGGCTACATCAAGAGGAAACAAACCTTAGAGATAGAACGTAGAACTATTGTATTGTGTCAAGTTTCAAGAAGCTAGCACAAACCGTGTTTGATTTAGAGTTCTAACTGCATCTGTCAATATAGGAGAAAACGCAGTGAAATCTAAAAATTCAAACTGTTCCTGCAAACGAATGCTTCGACCTAGGAGAACGAAAGTTGGGCTTCCAAGTTTGACTGGTGTACTGCTCATTACTTGAAAGTATCATGAAGTTCGGAAGAAAAAATATATGTTGTGATTTCAGGAGACTGTAGTTTTTTGGCAGCCTAACAACGCCTTTCATTGAGTGAGTTATTCGCCAGTCTCTGCTTAAGGCTACATCAAGAGGAAACAAACCTTAGAGATAGAACGTAGAACTATTGTATTGTGTCAAGTTTCAAGAAGCTAGCACAAACCGTGTTTGATTTAGAGTTCTAACTGCATCTGTCAATATAGGAGAAAACGCAGTGAAACCTAAAAATTCAAACTGTTCCTGCAAACGAATGCTTCGACCTAGGAGAACGAAACTTGGGCATCCAAGTTTGACTGGTGTACTGCTCATTACTTGAAAGTATCATGAAGGTCGGAAGAAAAAATATATGTTGTGATTTCAGGAGACTGTAGTTTTTTGGCAGCCTAACAACGCCTTTCATTGAGTGAGTTATTCGCCAGTCTCTGCTTAAGGCTACATCAAGAGGAAACAAACCTTAGAGATAGAACGTAGAACTATTGTATTGTGTCAAGTTTCAAGAAGCTAGCACAAACCGTGTTTGATTTAGAGTTCTAACTGCATCTGTCAATATAGGAGAAAACGCAGTGAAACCTAAAAATTCAAACTGTTCCTGCAAACGAATGCTTCGACCTAGGAGAACGAAACTTGGGCATCCAAGTTTGACTGGTGTACTGCTCATTACTTGAAAGTATCATGAAGTTCGGAAGAAAAAATATATGTTGTGATTTCAGGAGACTGTAGTTTTTTGGCAGCCTAACAACGCCTTTCATTGAGTGAGTTATTCGCCAGTCTCTGCTTAATGCTACACCAAGAGGAAACAAACCTTAGAGATAGAACTTAGAACTATTGTATTGTGTCAAGTTTCAAGAAGCTAGCCCAAACCGTGTTTGATTTAGAGTTCTAACTGCATCTGTCAATATAGGAGAAAACGCAGTGAAACCTAAAAATTCAAACTGTTCCTGCAAACGAATGCTTCGACCTAGGAGAACGAAACTTGGGCATCCAAGTTTGACTGGTGTACTGCTCATTACTTGAAAGTATCATGAAGGTCGGAAGAAAAAATATATGTTGTGATTTCAGGAGACTGTAGTTTTTTGGCAGCCTAACAACGCCTTTCATTGAGTGAGTTATTCGCCAGTCTCTGCTTAAGGCTACATCAAGAGGAAACAAACCTTAGAGATAGAACGTAGAACTATTGTATTGTGTCAAGTTTCAAGAAGCTAGCACAAACCGTGTTTGATTTAGAGTTCTAACTGCATCTGTCAATATAGGAGAAAACGCAGTGAAACCTAAAAATTCAAACTGTTCCTGCAAAGGAATGCTTCGACCTAGGAGAACGAAACTTGGGCATCCAAGTTTGACTGGTGTACTGCTCATTACTTGAAAGTATCATGAAGGTCGGAAGAAAAAATATATGTTGTGATTTCAGGAGACTGTAGTTTTTTGGCAGCCTAACAACGCCTTTTATTGAGTGAGTTATTCGCCAGTGTCTGCTTAAGGCTACATCAAGAGGAAACAAACCTTAGAGATAGAACGTAGAACTATTGTATTGTGTCAAGTTTCAAGAAGCTAGCACAAACCGTGTTTGATTTAGAGTTCTAACTTCATCTGTCAATATAGGAGAAAACGCAGTGAAACCTAAAAATTCAAACTGTTCCTGCAAACGAATGCTTCGACCTAGGAGAACGAAACTTGGGCATCCAAGTTTGACTGGTGTACTGCTCTTTACTTGAAAGTATCATGAAGGTCGGAAGAAAAAATATATGTTGTGATTTCAGGAGACTGTAGTTTTTTGGCAGCCTAACAACGCCTTTCATTGCGTGAGTTATTCGCCAGTCTCTGCTTAAGGCTACATCAAGAGGAAACAAACCTTAGAGATAGAACGTAGAACTATTGTATTGTGTCAAGTTTCAAGAAGCTAGCACAAACCGTGTTTGATTTAGAGTTCTAACTGCATCTGTCAATATAGGAGAAAACGCAGTGAAACCTAAAAATTCAAACTGTTCCTGCAAAGGAATGCTTCGACCTAGGAGAACGAACCTTGGGCATCCAAGTTTGACTGGTGTACTGCTCATTACTTGAAAGTATCATGAAGGTCGGAAGAAAAAATATATGTTGTGATTTCAGGAGACTGTAGTTTTTTGGCAGCCTAACAACGCCTTTCATTGAGTGAGTTATTCGCCAGTCTCTGCTTAAGGCTACATCAAGAGGAAACAAACCTTAGAGATAGAACGTAGAACTATTGTATTGTGTCAAGTTTCAAGAAGCTAGCACAAACCGTGTTTGATTTAGAGTTCTAACTGCATCTGTCAATATAGGAGAAAACGCAGTGAAACCTAAAAATTCAAACTGTTCCTGCAAACGAATGCTTCGACCTAGGAGAACGAAACTTGGGCATCCAAGTTTGACTGGTGTACTGCTCATTACTTGAAAGTATCATGAAGGTCGGAAGAAAAAATATATGTTGTGATTTCAGGAGACTGTAGTTTTTTGGCAGCCTAACAACGCCTTTCATTGAGTGAGTTATTCGCCAGTGTCTGCTTAAGGCTACATCAAGAGGAAACAAACCTTAGAGATAGAACGTAGAACTATTGTATTGTGTCAAGTTTCAAGAAGCTAGCACAAACCGTGTTTGATTTAGAGTTCTAACTGCATCTGTCAATATAGGAGAAAACGCAGTGAAACCTAAAAATTCAAACTGTTCCTGCAAAGGAAAGATTCGACCCAGGAGAACGAAAGTTGGGCATCCAAGTTTGACTGGTGTACTGCTCATTACTTGAAAGTATCATGAAGGTCGGAAGAAAAAATATATGTTGTGATTTCAGGAGACTGTAGTGTTTTGGCAGCCTAACAACGCCTTTCATTGAGTGAGTTATTCGCCAGTCTCTGCTTAAGGCTACATCAAGAGGAAACAAACCTTAGAGATAGAACGTAGAACTATTGTATTGTGTCAAGTTTCAGGAAGCTAGCACAAACCGTGTTTGATTTAGAGTTCTAACTGCATCTGTCAATATAGGAGAAAATGCAGTGAAACCTAAAAATTCAAACTGTTCCTGCAAACGAATGCTTCGACCTAGGAGAACGAAACTTGGGCTTCCAAGTTTGACTGGTGTACTGCTCATTACTTGAAAGTATCATGAAGGTCGGAAGAAAAAATATATGTTGTGATTTCAGGAGACTGTAGTTTTTTGGCAGCCTAACAACGCCTTTCATTGAGTGAGTTATTCGCCAGTCTCTGCTTAAGGCTACATCAAGAGGAAACAAACCTTAGAGATAGAACGTAGAACTATTGTATTGTGTCAAGTTTCAAGAAGCTAGCACAAACCGTGTTTGATTTAGAGTTCTAACTGCATCTGTCAATATAGGAGAAAACGCAGTGAAACCTAAAAATTCAAACTGTTCCTGCAAAGGAATGCTTCGACCTAGGAGAACGAAACTTGGGCATCCAAGTTTGACTGGTGTACTGCTCATTACTTGAAAGTATCATGAAGGTCGGAAGAAAAAATATATGTTGTGATTTCAGGAGACTGTAGTTTTTTGGCAGCCTAACAATGCCTTTCATTGAGTGAGTTATTCGCCAGTCTCTGCTTAAGGCTACATCAAGAGGAAACAAACCTTAGAGATAGAACGTAGAACTATTGTATTGTGTCAAGTTTCAAGAAGCTAGCACAAACCGTGTTTGATTTAGAGTTCTAACTGCATCTGTCAATATAGGAGAAAACGCAGTGAAACCTAAAAATTCAAACTGTTCCTGCAAAGGAATGCTTCGACCCAGGAGAACGAAACTTGGGCATCCAAGTTTGACTGGTGTACTGCTCATTACTTGAAAGTATCATGTAGGTCGGAAGAAAAAATATATGTTGTGATTTCAGGAGACTG